>NC_081570.1:103341044-103386086 GCF_022355385.1 Mustela nigripes | reverse complement strand
TAGATATATACAGAACATTCCACCCTAAAACAACAGAATACTCATTCTTCTCAAGTGCACATGGAACCTTCTTAAGAATAGACCACATACTGGGTCACAAATCAGGACTCAACCGATAACAAAAGACTGAGATTATTCCCTGCATATTCTCAGATCACAATGCTTTGAAACTGGAGCTCAATCACAAGGAAAAGTTCTGAAGGAACTCAAACACCTGGAAGCTAAAGACCACCTTGCTTAAGAATGCTTGGATCAACCAGGAGATCAAAGAAGAACTGAAACAATTCATGGAAACCAACAAGAATGAAGACACTTCAGTCCAAATCCTATCAGATACAGCAAAGGCGGTACTAAGGGGGAAATACATAGCCATCCAAGCCTCTCTCAAAAATTGAAAAATCCAGAACACAGCAGCTGTCTCTACACCTTAAAGAACTGGAGAATCAACAACAAATCAAACCAACTCCACACATAAGAAGGGAAATCATCAAGATTAGAGCTGATATCAATGAAGTAGAAACCAGAGATACAGTAAATGTATCAATGAAACTAGAAGCTGGTTTTTTGAAAGAATCAATAAGATTGATAAACCATTGGCCAACCTAATCCAAAATAAAAGAGAGAAATCCCAAATTCATAAAATTATGAATGAAAAGGGAGAGATCACAACTAACACCAAGGAAGTAGAAGCAATCCTCAGACGTTATTATTAAGTTATATGCCAATAAGCTAAAAAACCTAGATGAAATGGATGCATTCTTGGAAAACTATAAACTCCCAAAATTGAACCAGGAAGAAACTAACAACCTGAATAGACCGATATCTCATAACGAGATTGAAGCTGTGATCAAAAACTTCCCAAAAAACAAGAGCCCAGGACATGATGGATTCGCTGGGGAATTTTACCAAACTTTCAAAGAAGAAATAACACCTATTCTCCTAAAGCTGTTTCAAAAATTTGAAGCAGAAGGAAAACTTCCAGACTCCTTCTATGAAGCCAGCATCACCCTGATCCCCAAACCAGGCAAAGACCCTACCAAAAAGGAGTATTTCAGACCAATATCACTGATGAATATGGATGTTAAGATTCTCAACAAGATCCTAGCAAACAGGATCCAACAGCACATTAAAAAGATTATCCACCATGACCAGGTGGGATTCATCCCTGGGCTACAAGGATGGTTCAACATTCGCAAATCAATCAATGTGATAGAACAAATTAATATGAGAAAAGAGAAGAACCACATGGTCCTCTCGATTGATGCAGGAAAAGCATTTGGCAAAATCCAGCATCCATTCATGATTAAAACGCTTCAAAGTATAGGGATAGAGGGTACATTCCTGAACTTCATCAAATCTATCTATGAAAGACCCACAGCAAATATCATCCTCAGTGGGAAAAAGCTTGCAGCCTTCCCATTGAGATCCTAGCAACAGCAATCAGACAACAAAGAGAAATAAAAGGTATCCAAATTGGCAATGAAGAAGTCAAACTCTCTCTATTCGCAGATGACATGATTCTTTATATGGAAAACCCAAAAGACTTCACCCCCAAACTACTAGAACTCATACAGCAATTCAGCAACGTGACAGGATACAAAGTCAATGTACAGAAATCAGTGGCTTTCTTATACACTAACAATGAAAATACAAAAAGGGAAATTAGAGAATCGATTCCATATACTATAGCACCAAGAACCATAAGATACCTGGGAATAAACCTAACCAAAGAGGTAAAGGATCTGTATTCGAGAAACTACAGAACACTCATGAAAGAAATTGAAGAAGACACAAAAAGATGGAAGACCATTCCATGCTCTTGGATTGGAAGAATAAGCATTGTTAAAATGTCTCTACTGCCTAGAGCAATTTATACTTTTAATGCCATTCTGATCAAAATTCCACCGGTATTCTTCAAATAGCTGGAGCAAATAATCCAAAAATTTGTATGGAATCAGAAGAGACCCCGAATCGCTAAGGAAATGTTGAAAAACAAAATAAAACAAAAATAAAAACATCATGTTACCTGATTTCAAGCTTTACTACAAAGCTGTGATCACCAAGACAGCATGGTACTGGCATAAAAACAGACACATAGATCAGTGGAACAGAGTGGAGAGATCAGATATGGACCCTCATCTCTATGGTCAATTAATCTTCAACAAAACAGGGAAAAATATACAGTGGAAAGAAGACAGTCTCTTCAATAAATGGTGCTGGGAAAACTGGACAGCTATATCTAGAAGAATGAAACTCGACCATTCTCTTACAATGTACACAAAGATAAACTCAAAATGGATAAAAGACCTCAACGTGAGACAGGAATTCATCAGAATCCTAGAGGAGAACATAGGCAGTAATCTCTTCGATATCAGCCACAGCAATTTCTTTCAAGATATGTCTCCAAAGGCAAAGGAAACAAAAGCGAAAATAAACTTTTGGGACTTCATCAAAATCAAAAGCTTCTGCACAGCAAAGGAAGCAGTCAAAAAAACAAAGAGGCAACCCACGGAATGGGAGAAGATATTTGCAAATGACAGTACAGACAAAAGGTTGATATCCAGGATCTATAATGAACTCCTCAAACTCAACACACACGAAACAGGCAAACATATCAAAAAATGGGAAGAAGATATGAACAGACACTTCTCCAATCAAGACATACAAATGGCTATCAGACACATGCAAAAATGTTCATCATCATTAGCCCTCAGGGAGATTCAAATTAAAACCACATTGAGATATCATCTTACACCAGTTAGAATGGCCAAAATTAACAAAACAGGAAACAACATGTGTTGGAGAGGATGTGGAGAAAGGGGAACCCTCTTACACTGTTGGTGGGAATGCAAGTTGGTGCAGCCTCTTTGGAGAACAGTGTGGAGATTCCTCAAGAAATTAAAAATAGAGTTTCCCTAAGACCCTGCAATTGCACTCCTGGGTATTTACCCCAAAGATATAGATGTCGTGAAAAGAAGGGACATCTGTACCCCAATGTTTATAGCAGCAATGACCACGGTCGCCAAACTATGGAAAGAACCAAGATGCCCTTCAACGGACGAATGGATAAGGAAGATGTGGTCCATATACACTATGGAGTATTATGCCTCCATCAGAAAGGATGAATACCCAACTTTTGTAGCAACATGGACTGGACTGGAAGAGATGATGCTGAGTGAAATAAGTCAAGCAGAGAGAGTCAACTATCATATGGTTTCACCTATTTGTGGAGCATAACAAATATCATGGAGGACAAGGGGTGTTAGAGAGGAGAAGGGAGTTGGGGTAAATTGGAAGGGGAGGTGAATCATGAGAGACTATGGACTCTGAAAAACAATCTGAGGGGTTTGAAGTGGCGGGGGCATGGGAGGTCGGGGTACCAGGTGGTGGGTATTATAGAGGGCACGGATTGCATGGAGCACTGGGTGTGGTGTAAAAATGATGAATACTGTTTTTCTGAAAATAAATAAATCAATTTAATTAAAAAAAAGAAAGATACAAATTGCTGCAATTTTATAAAATCGGCAGGAAATCTGTAAGAAAAGATCTAGGAAATCTCAGAATTTAGTGCAAAATGACCAAGAGGTATGAGCCAATACACAAAAGATGAGAAAAGAGGTTAAGTCTAATCCATACAGAGTTGTGTATGTTTGAAAGAATGAGTAGAGAATATTCAAAGAAATTACAGGAAGATGTGTTCCCAGAGATAAAGAAAGTAAGTTCACAGCCATGAACTCAAAATGGTCACAGACCTAAGTTGATGAGCCGAAATGACCATTCAAGAAGATGCGCAGGAGAAAATGGTCAGGACTTTGCATTAGGTGAAGAGTTCTCAGTCACTACAGTAAGAACAAAACATGTAAGAGAAAAACATAAGATGACCATGTTTTTTTTTGCATCAAACTTTACCACTGAGAAAAGGAACAGAGAAGTCACTGATAAGGAGATGATATTTGCGGATTAAATACCCAAAGAGGACTCCCATTGCAAGACATAAGAGTACTTTGAACTCACTGAATGGGCAGAAGGAACACACTGTTAATAAAAAGGCAGTATAAGACTCAGATACACATGTTACCGAAGAAGACACATGCATGGTTCATAAGCACAGACAAAGGTCATCAATGTTACTAGTCCGCAGGGACCATTTTACACCAACAAGTGCGTTCTGATCAAAAGACAATACCAAGTGTTCCTGAGAACATGGAGAAAGTGGACCCTCCTAGATTGCTAGGAGGAACGAAAATGAAAGAGCCACATTGGAAGCCACTTTGAGAGTTCTTAAGAGTTCAACACAAGCTTCCCATAGACCCAGCAATTCCACAACCAGACATCTTTCTTAGAGAAACAAGAACATTTGTTGACTCAAGCCTGGTTCAGAAACCTTTGGGACAGCATGACTCACAAAAGGAAAAACCTGACAGCAACACCAGCCACTGACTGGTGAATGAACAAAAGGTGGTCCATCTGGACCGTGGAATTCTACTCGGCAACAACAGGAGAGAAATCTGACTGAAGCTACAGCATGGAGGACCCTGAAAAGCATGCTACATGAAAGAAGCCAGTCACCAAGGTCTCATTCGATTTATGTACAACGTCTGGAAAGGAGCCATGTATAGAGACAGAAAGCAGATCAGCATTGCTTGGGGCTGGAGAAGAGAGTGAAAATTGTCTGCAAAGGGGCTGGAGGAGGTGTGGGGAGGAGAAGAAAGTCTCTAAAACAAACTAGGGTCCTATCTGAACAACGCTGTCATTGTAGGGAAACCCTTACAATGGGTGAAACTCTTATATGTAAATTTCACCTAAAAAAAAAAAGAAAAAGAAAGAAAGAAGGTGACAGTCCCACCTCAGTGTGTCCTGGGGTCCCCAGGAAAACACTGGCTGTTGAGGTGCCACATCCTGGGTCTAGCAGTTGGTGATTTAGAGCCTGGTGTCTGAGGTCACAGCCAGAGTGAGGGATTCAGGGCCTGTGTCTTCAGCCTCTGGCCCCCGCAGTTCCCCTGGACTCCACAAGAGGGCAGATGACTTAAGGGGGAAGACCTCCAGGTGGCACAAATAGATCAGGGGGCAGGAGGCAAAGAGCCGGGGAACCAGCTCCCTGGAGATTTGGGGAGGAAGTGAGGGCTGTAGAACACATGAAAGCAGCTGGCATGATCTGGAAAGATTTTTTTTTTAATATTTATTTATATATTTATTTGACAGAGAGAGAGAGAGAGAGACCAAGCAGAGGATGCCGCAGAAGGAGAGGGAGAAGCCGGTTTGGGGAGACAGATGGGGGCTCCATCCCAGGACTCTGGGATCATGACCTGAGCTGAAGGCAGACGTTTAACCTACTCAGTTTCCCAGGTGCCCCTGGATAGATCTGAAGTAGGTTTGGTCTGCTGTTTAGGCTCTACCCATCAACTTTTAGGTTAACAGCCAAAGACATAATGACATAATTGATGCTCTTCCTGCACTGTCACTGAGGCTCCCCTACCCCCATCAGAATAGGGAAAAGAGCCCGTGCTGCTATTAAAATTCTTCTAAGTTTAAATGGAACATTTTGGGCTGGTTTAGAGGGAACCTCCCCATTTCTGGCCATCTATATATGGCCAGCTTCTGGGCGCTGAGCCATATCTGCAGGGACTTAGAAGGGGCACCCTGGTCCTTCACATTGGAGCTGGGCTTGTGAAGAAGGGTTCCTGCTAATCTGTATTTCCCTGGCCTGGGCTGAGCATCCTCATCCAAGATCAGGTGCTGCAGTGACCTAAAGTGGGCAACCTCCTGTGTGTCACTGCTTCTCTCTGGCAGAGTCTGAAGGAGGCCCATGGTAGAGGTGGACGGAGAGGCAGGGATAGAATTCTACACTCTGTTAGAAGGCCGTCCACAGTGAAGATTTAAAGAAAAATATTAAGACGATAGATGTCAGATTATATACTTGGTGATACAGTAACAGCTCTGCGTGGTGACAGAAGGTAGCTTACACTTGTAGTGAATATAACATAATTTGTAGAGTTGTCCAATCCCTATCTTGTCATGTGAAGCTGATGTCACATGGTGTATCCACTATAAATCAAGTTTTTAAATAACCTGAAGGTGAGGGGAAACATTTGAAAAAGAAGCAATAAAACTACAGTTGACTGGGGAACAACACGGGTTTGAATTGTACTGAACAATGTAGGTCCACTTAAGGGGTGATTTCTTTTCTTACAAATATAGTATGGTACTGTCAACGTATTTTCTCTTCCTCGTGATTTTCTCAATGACATTTTCTTTACACTAACTCACTGAATTGAAAGAATAAGGTATGTAATACAAACAACATTAAATATGTGTTAGTCGGGGCGCCTGGGTGGCTCAGTGGGTTAAGCCGCTGCCTTCGGCTCGGGTCATGATCTCAGGTCCTGGGATCGAGCCCCGCGTCGGGCTCTCTGCTCTGCGGGGAGCCTGCTTCCCTCTCTGCCAGCCTCTCTGCCTGCTTGTGGTCTCTGTCTGTCAAATAAATAAATAAAAATCTTTAAAAAAAAAATATGTGTTAGTCAACTGTTTTTGTTATCTGTAAGGCTGTTACACTAAGTACACCCACAAACACCCCTAGACCTACTAGAGTCTATAACTTAAATCGGCCCAGTTGCAGGATATAAGATGGACAAAATCAAGTGTTTCTAAACCCTGGCAGTGAACAATCGGAAAAGGAAATTAAGAAAACAATTCCATTTATAACAGCACCCACCAGAATAGTATCTAGGAATAATTGACTCAAGGAGGCACAAAACCTGTACACTGAAAACTACAAAACATTGCTGCGTGAGATTAAAGAAAACCTAAACAAGTGGAAAGACATCCCGTGTTCACCGATTGGAAGGACTGAAGTGGCTGAGAAGGCAACACCATGTGGCTAAGAAGGCAACACCATGATCCGCAGATTCCGTGGGATTCCTATCAAACTTTTTTCTTCTGCCTTCCCTATAGCACTTTGCAATACATTTCCTCTCAGACATTGTGGTTTCTTTCTTTCTTTCTTTCTTTCTTTTTTAATATTTTAGTTATTTATTTGACAGACAGAAATCACAAGTAGGAAGAGAGGCAGGGGGAGAAAGCTCTCTGCTCAGCAGAGAGCCCGATGCCAGGCTCGATCCCAGGATGCTGGACACTGGGATCCTCACCTGAGCCGAAGGCAGAGGCTTTAACCCACTGAGCCACCCAGGCACCCCAAACACTGTGGTTTTCATCTCTTAAACTGAGATTGGGGGTTTGTTTTGTTTTGTTTTGTTTTACATTTTCCATGTATCTGCTGAGTGTTTTGAACTGATGGGATGCAGTTATAACAAACGCTTTCTTGTCCTCTGGTGATTCTCACCTTGGTGTCAGCTCTGGGTCATTTTCAGATAAGTGACCCGTCTCCTCATGAGGACTCATTTCCCCTGCTTGTCTGCAGACCTCAAACTGTCAGATGGGATGCCACACAATGTGAATGCTATCATGTTGGTTGCTGCATATTTTTTGTTTTCTGTAATATTAAGCTTTGTTTAGTGATGCATTTAAATTACTTGGAAACATTTCTGGCATATCCTTAATGATTTATTAAATGGTCCAGAAGAATAAGCCACTTCCTGCGGGTCCCTACTGGTGTGCCGGCCCCAGTAAAAATCAAAGTTGGAAAGCGTCAATGTAGATTCCGAACAGAGGCTTTTACACGGGAAAAAGACAAGAGGCCCAATCTTTTCCTGAAAACTGTGCATAGAGGACTCCCGCGTGTCTCCAGTGAGAAAGACCATCAACCAGCAATGCAGTTAAGTGGGTGATAAATCGCGCATTCACTGAGTAAGTGGTACCGCTAAAACAGCAACACCAGCAAACGTTCTCTTAAAAGATAAAGCTGTAAGAGAAACTTAAAAATCAGAGCATTCTGTTATTGAACACCTATTACCTGGGGAACGCGCGAACGCAGTCCCCCACTACCATAAATTATGGAGTCGAGTTTCCCACATTTGGGGAAATCGCAGGGGTCACATGTCCGTAGTGCAATGGACAAGCCTCATCCTGGGAAAATGACCTGCTTGATCATGGTGTCTCCCCTGCCGGGTAAGTATGACCCTCTCTGCCTCCGCCTCCGCCCCACACTAGCCTCACCCGCCGTCCACCCTGCACACATGCTCACTTGCCAACCAACACCCCCAAACCCTCAGCAGCCATTCCTGCTCCAAGCATCTTCACCCTCCACAGAAGTCTTCCTAATACAATGGAAGCCATAGCACTGCTTCATCCTCTGCCCCAGGAATTCTCTGGCCCAGAACCTAGGCCTAATGATAACTGATTTACAGCAGACACACCCCATCCATGACGTCAGGGGGTCTCCCTGCCATCGCACACAGACAGGCACACAGAGCACTCAGCACAGGGAAGGCTGCCCCAGCCTGAGAGGAACACGAGGGAGGACTTTCCAGCAGACAGAGAAGCGCAGATCCATCTCTCCCTCTCTCCTTCTCTCTGTCTCTCCCTCTCTCCCTCTCCTTAAAATCTGCTTTGAGGAGACAGAGGGCGTTGGCTACACCTGTGGAACTCAGCCTCCTAGCCAGTCCCCCACGCATCCCCCCCAGGTCTGGACACCCTGGGGGATGGAGCAGGGAACCAAAAGTCAGCAACCTCTGGGCTGGCCCTCTGGCTGACAGCTGCTGGCAACATCCCAGGCCCTGAGAACACCGCGGGGGACAGCTTATTTACCAGGCCAGCTCCTAGGGCAATGACGCAGAGTTCCCTCGAGGCTGTCCTGGAGAGAACGACCAAGGATCCCACTGTTGAGGACGGGGCCAAAGGAAACCATCCCTTCCGCTCCCTTAGACAGGGCTCAGAGTTCACAGCAGGGGGTTAGCGGGGTGCCACCTCTGCCACCACCTTCCCTCCCTCCACCATGGTGCTCTTCCCCTTGGATGAGATTTCTGCATCCAAGTCGGGGGGGGGGGGGGGGGGAATGCCAGGTCTGGGAAACAAAGCAAAACAAATACTCCCAAGAGACCAGTACTTGGGCAATTGTATGGCCCTGGATGGAGTGTCTGAGGGTCCTGATTTGCCTTTGTCTAGATTGCGCCTTGAGGGAGTGCTTTTCTTTTATGAGATTGTTGAAATTCGAAAAGATTGGGGGGTGGAGGGTGTCCAACTTTAGTTGTCACCTAGTTCGTAGTGTGGTGGGAGGCAGAATAATGCCCCGTCCCTAGGAGGTGCCCATGGTAATGCCAGTGAGGAGGAAGCAGAAGGCTAGCTAAAGGACAGAGCACAGGCTGACTCCCTGAAACCCTGACCTCCCACTCCTGGGTGAGATCTCTGGGACAGTTCCAGGAAGCTGCCAGCTGTGTTCTTGGTAATGCTGAACTATAGGGAAAAACAACCTTAACTTGACATTGGCAAAGGCCTCCAGGATCTTGAAGGTCCTCTTTAGCATATTCTTTTGAAAACCTCCCTTTCTCCCAACCCCTAATGCCAAAGTATATAATGAGCCTTGGCTCCCAACCCCAGGGCAGCAGCTCTTTCTGCCCAAGGGTCCTGTCCCCATGCTTTAGTAAAATCAACATTTTGCACCAGAGACGTTGCAAGGATTCTTGCTTCATCGTTGGCTCCCAACCTCACTCCGCCAAACCTCACCTGTATTCCGAAAACCCATCACCAGGAACCTGTGCACGTTCCATCAGCAGCAAAAGGGACCCTGCCGAGGTGCTTATGTTAAGGACCCTGAGATGGGGAGATGATCCTGGATTCCCCAGGCAACCTCTGGAAAGACCAGGGGGTCTTAAAACTGGAAGAGGCAGAGAAAGAGGTCAGACGGATGCTGTGTGAGGAGGACTCTGCCTGCTGGGGCTGGGGCTGAGCATGGAGGAGGGGCCTCTAAAAGCTGGAACAGGCAAAGAGACACACCTAAAAAAA
Source organism: Mustela nigripes (assembly GCF_022355385.1). NCBI lineage: Eukaryota > Metazoa > Chordata > Mammalia > Carnivora > Mustelidae > Mustela > Mustela nigripes. Next base: position 103,376,189 of record NC_081570.1, on the reverse strand, counting down.
TAGAAACTTCCAGATATTTTACCAGCAAAAATGGGATTTGTCAGGAATAAAAGGGGAAGGCGATCTGGGATAAAGCAGAGTTGGCAAATCCATAGGCTAGTCCAGAGAACAAAGGGGAGGGACACTCTTTTCTTTGGAGGAAAGGGGTCAGTTAGGAAGATTGTTCTGAAAGTCCATCGGGGTGAAGTGTGAGTTGGAAGAGCACTGCTGTCTCCCTGGGAGGAAAAGCTAGCATTTCTTCCTCTGGCCAGGTTAGTAGAGGCCTATGCCTGTGCAATGTCAAGTCCCTGTAAGGTCAGATCAGCACCTCCCCTGGGGCTGCAGTGCCCTAGGAGGTAAGGAGGGCAGAGGAGCTCTTTTGCTAAAACCTCAGGACTGCATTTATGTGCGGTTTCCCTTGACTCATTTCCACCCTCTCCTAGAGCCTCCAGAAGGGAAGGTACCCAGTGGACATCTCGATCTTTGTCCAGTGAGATCCTTGTTGGGACTCTGCACCCTCAGAACTGTAAGGTTAAAAAAATATATAGATGTGTGTTCTTGTAATGCGTTCTGTTTACGGTGACTTGGTAACACAGTAAGAAGCATCTAGCTCATTCACCTCAGTGGTAATGAGTTCTGGGGAATGCGATAAATTCTGTACAAACTCTGTAGGTTCTCTGTCTTAGGTCCACAGGTCAAGAGCTAGTTTTATTCAGGTTTATGTCTCACTTTTAAGTACCTGCTGATGTGATGTGGGCCAGGAGCAAATGGTCAAGAAAGAATTCTTGAGGCGTCTTCAGGGCAAAAAAGGTGTTTTTATTAAAGTTCAGGGACAGGACCCCTGGACAGGAAGAGGTGGCCTGGGATTGTGAGGAGTGATTTACCATATACTGTACATTGGGGTTGGAGGGTGGAGATAAAGACTTTCCAAAGGGATTTTTAGGTGTTATAAGAGACGGTAAGGAAATTTACTTTTATTCACATTTCACTGGCCTTTGCTCTCCTCATCACCTGCTACCTGTTTTCTTTCCATTCTTTTCTGTGGGATTCACAGTCCGTTCCCTGCATGGGCTCAGCCAGGTTCTTATGGGAATTATGCCAAGTGGAAGCCACTGGAGGCCACACAGAAAGATATTTCAAGAGTGGGCTCTGTTACTCTCACAGGGAGGGTTAGGACATAACTTACAAAGAGGTGAATATTGGACAATATACCCATCAAAGGTACATCTTTGTTGCAACGAGTTCTCTTAAGGCACAAAGCTACTTTTCAGCCTTTCACAAAGGGTGAAAAGCAACTGATCTGTGACTGAATCCTGAGCGGTGTGAGGTTAATACGACATCATACTCTGTTGCTTTCCTAAATGTTATGTACTTAAAATGAATTTTGTAGAAGCAGTGTCTGAGTTCTTCACTGATTACTGACTATCCCATCAGAGTGCAGCAGCCTTGACGGCACAGGGTTGGAGGAGGAATCGCTGGGATGCTGGAATAAGCACAGGGCAACATGGTCTCATGCTTGGTTTCTTTGCCTTAATAGCTTACGGACTTTCATCCATTCAGCCGATTGGGCCAGTGAGTTCCTCTGTATTGACAGCCAAAGGCCTTCGTGGAAATACTTGAATAACAGACTGTGAGAGCAGATGTGGAGTCACTCCATTGACTATAAAAATAGGGGGCATCTCTACCTCAGGTGAGAGTCTTTTTTGGGGTCTTTTTGTTACTGGTGGCTGTGATGGTGATGGTTGTGAGATACTATTTGAGGGTTTTGTTTGTTGTTGTCCGTGCTTATGACTCTCTAGGAAATAATTGTGGAGTGATAGCTTTATAGTAATTCTTGGAAAGCAAAAGAACATAACTAACGACTCTTCCCAAGGAATATTTGCAGATCTCTGTGCCAACATTTATGGAAGGACTTATACACTTTTCAGTTAAAGGTTATCAATCGAAGTGAAACAACTCTATACTTTTGGGTCAATGTTGGAGAACAACAGTTTTAAACTGAGGTCTGCATCAGAATCACCTGGGGTAAGATACAGGTGTAGTGAAAAGAAGGGCCATCTGTACCCCAATGTTCATAGCAGCAATGGCCAGTCGCCAAAGTGGAAAGAACCAAGATGCCCTTCAACAGACGAATGGATAAGGAAGATGTGGTCCATATACTCTATGGAGTATTATGCCTCCATCAGGAAGGATGACTTGGGACAGGACTAGAGGAAATTATGCTGAGTGGAATAAGTCAAGCAGAGTCAATTATCATATGGTTTCACTTATTTGTGGAGCATAAGGAATACCATGGAGAGCATGGGGAGCTGGAGAGGAGATGGGAGTTGGGGGAAATTGGAGGGGCAGATGAACCATGAGAGACTGTGGACTCTGAGAAACAATCTGAGGGTTTTGGAGGGGAGGGGGTGGGAGGCTGGGTTAGCCTGGTGGTGGGTATTATGGAGGGCGCGCATTGCATGGAGCACTGGGTATGGTGCATAAACAATGAATTTGGAACACTGAAAAGAATTTTTTTTTTTAAAGAAAGCTAAACACACACACACACACACACACACACACACACACACACACAATTCTGAAACCCAAAAGGAAAAAAAAAAAAAAAAAGAATCACCTGGGGATATTTGTGTAAGAAATGCAGATTCTGGGGCCACACATCAATGAAATACTTAGGATTGGAGCCCAGGAAGTGGCTCCTGTGATCTCCACTGCTGATTCTAAGACTTTCCAAACCTAAGAACCACTCTCTAATATTTTTAAATTGGGAATTCTTACAAAATGACAGAGAAGGCAAAACTCCTTTTAAACTTAGACTTCAACAGTAGTCTATGACCTTCTTAGGGACAGTGTGTCTTTCCTACTCTTACACGCTCAGCCTAGAGACTGGTGCCGAAATCAGAAACAGAGCAGGTGAGGAAAAACCTTTTATTTCTTTGTACACGTTTTACTTTCATAGCCGCCAAAAGGACTGTTTCATTTCCTCTAACAGACCCTGTCCGCCAGTTATGTTGCCCTCAACAAATTACTATAGCAACATATATAAATATCTATCGTACATTTATACACACATACATGCCTTCTAAAGCACTGTCAGGACACAGACTAGGCTTTCCCACAACTGGTGCTTCTCAGGTGCCTCTTAAAAATGATCACTGGTTTGTCTTATAGGACTTTCAATGGGCTTGGGCTGGCCCTGAGCCTGAGTTCCCCAGAGAGGAGTTAGGGTGATGAAAGGGAACGGCGTATTCAGAGTGAGGTGGCCACACTTTGGAGATCATAAAAGAAGGGAACTGGGAGGTGCTAGGCTAAGCAGGAGATGGCACGTGGGAAGCCACCGCTTTCACCAGGAGCATTCGAAGCACTCAGGAGTCTCGGTGTAGACAGACGCCCAGCTGAACGGCGGCTGGGCTAAGCCAGGCCCAGGGAAGCGTGGATCTGGAACTTGTACTGGCTGCGCCCCACTGGCCCTCAGGGCACTGCTGTCACTTGTGGGCTTTGGAACGGGCTGAGGAGCTCTTATGTGGGGATCAGGGGTCCCATCTGTAGGAAGCAGGGTGCTATGTCCCCTGAGCTGACTGTCTGAGGGTAGGCGTTGGAGCGAGGACTGGCTGTGGCCAGTTTCCAGGCCAGTGAGGTGCGCAGAAGCAGTGTCAGGAGCTCCTCTACAGACCAGTGCTGGGATGAGCAGCCCCTGGCGGGTGGTGTTCCTCAGCCACAGGAGAGGCTGTCTGCCCTTCATCCTCCTCCACTGGGAAGAGGATGGGACCCTCTGGCAGGTGTGGAGGACTGGGCTCCAGGTCTCCTCAGCAGATTGGGATCTGCACCAAAGGGGGACAGGCCCAGGCTTCCTGCTGTTTGAAGGACCTCTGATGGCTCCTTTTCTTCCGTGGCTCCTGGAAGGCAAGGGTCACAAGACTGGGGTGCACGGCAGCACCCTTAGGGACTTCACCTGGAGACAGAAATACAACAAGGTGAGAACCTAGTATCAGGTTCTGCTGGTGGCTCCCTGACCTGCAGTGAGCACTGGGTAGGGGCTGAGCCAGGAGCTCAGTGAGAGCCTGTCAAAAGGATGAGCCCAGGGGAGGGGGTGTGGAACTGTGGAGCCCCTCATGCCACCAGGTGAGAGGGGGGCTTCCCCACCACCTTGGGTGGGTGACAGCCCTGCTCAGAGCCACTGCACATGAGGTGCTCAGATCTTCATGGGCCAGTCCACTCCCTAGTTCACTTGGAGCAAAACAATGGCTTCTGTGACTTCCCAGGAACCGAAGCACTTAGTATGAAACATGCCCATGAAGAAACAGCCTGTTGTAGGAAGGAGAGGATGTAATGCAGGGAAGTCCCCTGCTCAGTTCATGTCCCATGTACTTAATGAGGAGAGGGAGGGGCCCCGTCAGCAGGGAGCTCCAACAGCCCCTAGTGCCACCTCTTACAGATGGATGGGCCAAGGCCACAGGGCCAGCTAGTGACAAGCCTGGGATTGGAACGCAGGCCTCAAGCCTTTCCATTGGTCTCTGGAAAGTGCAGAGGAAACTTCCAAAGATGGGGAAGCCAGTGGGTGTGTGGGGCCATTGGGTTACCTTTGCTGGGACAGGAATAAGGCTTTACAGAGGTCATCTTGTATGTGTTCTTCTAAAGAGGCTCAGGAAAGAAAGGAATCATCAGAGAAGAAAAAAAAGGGAATTAGAAAAACAAACAAACAAAAAAAAAGGTTGGGGGGAGGGCAAAGTCATGGCCTGACCCATTTTCACACCATGGGATCAATATTCTCTTAGGCTACATAAGGAACATTCCTAGGAAAAGGTCCAATTGCTTATGGAAGAAATTTAATGTCCAACGAAGGGTTTAGTTTCTTTCCCTATTCTTTTTTAAGGAATCTCCTTGGCTAGCGTGGAGCCCAACACAGGGCATGAAGCCTCAACCCTGAGATCAAGACGTGAGCCAACATCAAGTCAGATGCTCAACTGACTGAGCCACCTGGTTCCCCTAGGGTTTAGTTTCTGATTTACAAGCCATTTGGTACACTTCAGCTTACTTGCTAGGGATCGGATTAGTATTTTAAGTAAATGTACAGAATACCTGCCATATACATAAAATGTTTCCCTTCAAGTTTCATTTTTATTTATTACAAATTCTCTTTTAGGTCAAGAAGACCCAATGGTTGGTTTCCTTTGGAAAAAGAAAGACCAAGATTGAATGGCTATTCTCTGCCAATAGAGTGTGCAACAGAATCAACCGATTTGATGACATCTCTGGTTTATTTTCTCATGAAGTGAAAAGGGCTACAGGAAACACTAGAGCTGGCCCCAGAGCCCCTTTCCTAGAAGCTAATTCAGAGGCATACTCCCCATGTCCTCTGGTCTTGGGAATCAACTCACTTGCTTTCCTTGGACTCCTGACTTGGCCTAGAGGAGGGAAGAAGTGCGGTGAGGAGAGAAGAGGGTCACGATGTCACCGGGAGATGAGATGGCAGGGAAGGGACTGGGGTGGGAGAGGTGATGGGGAGCGAAGCTAGAAGGACATTTAGTGAGGACGTGAGTCCTAGGAATGGACTAAAATCTCCTGAAAGGTCAGAGTGGGTCGGGGATCATCTGCAGACTCTGGAGACAGGTGGGGATGGATTTGGGCTGTGTTCTGTGGCTCTGGCAGGTGCAGTGGTGTCCTTACCTCCAAATTAGTCCTTGCCTTCTTCAAAACATCATGTGTCCTGGTCACTAAAACAACAAAACAGCCCAATAGGTAGAAGTGACCATCTGGGGCCATACTTGCCTAGTATGTACCAAAGGGTCTTTTTCTGGCAGCTCAGATCAGGGTCTCCTGCTGCCCCCATGCACCCCTCCCTCCGCATCCCCAATTACTCATGGCACAGGAGGTTTGGGGACATCACACACTGGTCTGCAGCCCTCCTCCCCACCCCACCCCGTCTGTCTGGTCCTGGTCCATCGGCAGCACAAGGGGGGAGCCTGGAAGTCCTCCCACCCCTACTTTCCTCTCTCATCCCCTGGCTCAGGGGCACCCACACTGATTGAAGATGAACTGCTCCATGCTCTCCTTCTGCTGGTTGGCGGTCTTCAGACGCTCCGCTGTGCTCTGAAGAACACTCTCCTGTTTGGACAGTCTGGTTCTCAGTTCCAGAAGTTCCCTTTGCAGGGACTGTCCCTGGGGAAGAGAAACAGACTCTCTGTCACAGGTCAGAAGGCCTCAAGGACCAGACGCTTTGTGGCTCTTGACAATCAAAAGCAGGATTCTATAATCCTATCAATGATTTCTGGACTGGAGTCCCTCCAGGAGAGACACTAGAAGGCTCCAGCTGAGGCCAACTTAGACTAAGGGAGTTAGGTCAGCACACTGAGACCCTGGGAGCCCCCATGCACATGAACACAGGCCTCCACTCCTGTGGCTGTAGAGGCCTTGAACCCCAGTCAGTGCCACGACTCCCAGCGGTGAGTCCTGACCACACATTCAGTGCTCAGAAAGTCCAATGGGCTCATTGGGCTCGATGAGTCCAAGAGCACACATTCAGTGCTGACATTGGTTCTAGTACCGGGCCTCACAGATAAGACTTGCTAGCTGGGCGTGTTTTGCCTAGGGAGACAGTGTGCAATTCTGTAAATCTTTGGAACAACTTCAAGATGGCAGAACACCTTCTGCCTCAGAACCAGCATAGTTGGGGCCCATAAGGTGTTAGTGCTTTAATCTGCCCTCAGGCTCCTAGATGGGGGTGGTAGGGGGAGACGGAGAAAAATTGCTGTCCACACTCCCCCCGACCAGAGTTCAGGCCTCATATCTGAGAGCACCTGGTGGTGGGGCGGCTGACTCTTCCAGGCCTGGCCCAGAGAGGTGGAGGAAAGCCGTGTGTGGGATGCAGTGGGTGGCTCTAGGAAGCTGTTCATCTCATGGTGACATTCTGTGGGGATGACGTGGGGAAAGGAGATGTCGACATTTTCACAGGTCCCTACGTTTTTTGGCTCAGCTAAGTTCAGAAAGGGAAAGAACCCAAACACGGTGGGAGGAGAAGGGATGTCGTAGGACCTGCCCTGCCAGCCGCCACCATGGATGACAGGTCTTCCCCCGGGGACGCTCCCCTAAGGCCCCCCTGTCTCATCTCAACTGTCCAGCCCCTGACGTTTAGGACTTGGGAACTGAGGAGGCAGAATGGCATTTGGGGCAGAAGCGATGAAGGAGGCTGCCACTCACTGTGCTGTCAGACAGGACAGGGCTGGGAGAGCTGGGCAGGGCCGCTCGCCAGAACATGGTGAGGAGGGAGGCCGACTCGTCCAGGGTGTGCTGCAGGGCCTGGGCGCTGCTCCCAAGTTCATGGATGCCTTTGCTGCCCGGCACCTGGGAGAAAGTAGAGATTGCCCTGGGCACCAGACTGAGAGATCATTCCCTTCCCCCTGCTCCGGCTCCCTCAGCACAGGGCTCGGGTTTCCCTCAAGAATGAGGCACAAGCATGGGCCTGCTTGAACGTGTGAAACCATTTTTAAACCTGGAAGCCCTGGATCTCCATTTCAGCAGTGACCCCCAACTTGTAAGAATCACTAGATTCTGACTTCTCTCATACTCTCTGTAAGCTGCTAGTCCTGCTCTGTGCTCTCGGGTCTAATGCCCCTGATTTTTGCTTGGGCACCCCCATGCGTATCTCTAAATCATACCTTCTGCTTCAACTGGGCTGAACCATTTGTAGCTCCAAGGACTGTGATGCCATTCCCTTCACCTGGGATGCTATCCTCCACCAGCCAGAGAAGCCGTGTATCTCGCCAGTGGTTCCTCTAGGACCCTGTGACTTTCCTTGCCTGGACCAAGGACCCCTTCTGTGTTTGCACCCTCCCAACTCAGAGCATGGCTTCTGACACGGAGCCCAGACCCCCTGTTGTCCTTATTTACTTGGATATGTGGCCTTCTCTCTGGGGTGGAGGCTCTTGCAGACAGGGCTGTCCCTGCACATCCATGCACCTCCAGTGCCTCAAACAGCACTGCAGCTGGCACCTGGTCTCTGAATATGGAAACGCTCAGAGAAGGTGCGCTGCCTGCTTCCCTGCCCTGCTCAGTCTGCCCAGAGAAATCCCATGGCTGCCAGGCTTCGCCCCTTCCACAGCATGTGGCCCATGCGGATGCAAATCCTGAATTTCCAGCCGCCTGATTAAGTGATTTTACTCTGCCGATGGATGACCATGTACAAGGCCATGGACCAGATAATAAGCGAGGAAAGGGTGCTCAGTAGAGCACGACACATAAGCCAGTACTCAGCAAATCCCCTACAGATGAGGATGACAATTCTCTTCTGCCTCTTCTGTGTTTCTGAGAAAAAAAATGTTAGGGCAGAGTGTAGAGTGAAAACAGGAGATGGAGAAGAAAAGGCCCAGCTGGGTGTAAGCAGAAGATGTAGGCTCAGCTATGGGAGATATGCAGTGGGAGAAGGAGCTAAGATCAGAAGGAAAAAGTACACAAGGAAAAGGAACACTTAAGACCTACAGTGTGATTACCTCTGTGCCCTGAGTTTCAAGGCCAGGGAAGGTGCGGGCTGATCTCACAAGATCTGCTATCTTTTTGACCAGCAGTTTTCCCTCCTCTATCTGCTGTCTTAGGGCACTGTAGTCATCAATGTGGCCAATGACATGGCGGCCATGTTTATTGGCAAAGGAGCCATCAGTAGCTTCGCCCTCCAGCTTGGGATTCTTCGTCACTGGAGAAGCATCCAAATCCAGCTCTGAAAAACAAGACCAGAACAACATAGAATCCACAGTGATGAGCATATCCTCAGTCCACTTCATTCTAAAATAGACATCAAGGAGTAAAGAGGCCAGGAATAGGAAAGGCACTCTGGGAAAAGTACAGCAAGGTGTGAAGTCCATAGATTTCTGGGTTCTATGTTTTTATGATCTTTCCTACATCATCTCATAATGATCAAATTGCCAGGAGGAAAAATTTTATCCTTACTGACAAATGAAATATCCAGGACAAATATTATTTTAATGAAAAATTTTAAATTTCCAGTTAAGAAGACAGACAAACTAAGGGTTCTGGAAAGGAGGGGGGTGGGGGTTTGGGAAAGCCTGGCGGTGAGTATTAAGGAGAGCAAATATTGCATGGAGCATTGGGTGTGGTGCATAAACAATGAATCTTGGAACACTGAAAAATAAAATAATAAAATAAAATAAATAAAAAATAAACCCATTTATAAAAAGAAGACAGAGACAAATTAAGCCGGACACAGAGAGCACTTTCAAGGATGGAGAGATCACCGTGCAGTGAAGCACAACAGAGCAATAGGAAAACCACAGGAGGAAGAATAATGGCAAAAAAAAAAGGTAGCCACAGAAGGTGCAATGAGTAGGGCTAAAGACTTTGGGACCCGAGGAGAAAAATCTCTACATTCAGGTAATGTGCCCATTAGTAACCACAGGCTACGTGTACTGGGAATTCTCCATCATCAATCCCTGAATCCTTCCGTTGCCATATTTACCATTTGTCCTCTTGAAAATGGTGGTCTCTGAGCCAGGAGCAGCAGCAGAAAGGCTAGGGAATGTGAGCACTGGAGAATTCATGCCAACATCTCGGACTGGAGGGGAAGCATTGGAGTCTAGGATGTAAAGACAATAAAAATTTTCCGCAACCCTGGAATCACCACTAACCAAACCCAAGCACAGCCTAGTTGTCACCAGCAGAGACCTAAGGCAGCGTGGTTGGTCCTCATTACACCCCAACTGTGACGGTAAGCAACAGCAAACAAATCCCTTAGTTTGGAACAAGAACATGTCCCTTTAATGGAAGCGAGCTCCATGAGAAGCGACTTCTGGTTTGAAAGATTATTAGGAGCATTTTTCTAGCCTGCGTTTTGAATATAATTATGTGTGCAATTTTTAGTACACTGCCTTGTAACTAAACCTATGATGCAGAGAACAAAGGCAAAAGGAAATGTACATAAAGTTAAATTTCCTTATAACCTGCAGTCCACTGATACACATTTGAGGCAGGCAGAATAAGACATTATAGGAACCCCAACTGTCTTAAACTTAATGACCTACTAGAGGGAAAAACAGTCTTAGCTTGACAAAAGCCAGGTCTCCAGGATCTCATGAGTCTTCTTTAGCATATTAAAGTCCTTTTGGAAACTTCCCTTTGCCCGTAGCTCTCCCAATTCCAAACTATATAATCTATGGCTCCTCACAGCCCCAGTGCCGCTCTTTCTGCCCACTGGTCCTGTCCCCGTGCTATCATAAGAACACCTTTTTGCACTGAAAATGTCTCAAGAATTCTTTCTTGAGCTCTGAACTCCAATATTTCCACATCAATATGTGTAGTATATGTGTCAAAAATACGGAATCAAAGTATGAATGGACTTGTGGGCAATTAAACTAGCATTCCCCCTTTTTTTTTTTTTTTAAAGATTTATTTATTTATTTATTTGACAGACAGAGATCTCAAGCAGACAGAGAGGCAGACAGAGAGAGAGAGGAGGAAGCAGGCTCCCTGCTGAGCAGAGAGCCCGATGCGGGTCTCCATCCCAGGACCCTGGGTTCATGACCTGAACCAAAGGCAGAGGCTTTAACCCACTGAGCCCCGCAAGCGCCCCCAATCATCATTCTGATGAGTTAGTGATGGGAAAAATGTAGCCAGATGAGAAGGGTAGAGACAGAAGGCACAGCAGGTTAGAGACATCCTCTTGGAAACCAGGCAGCAATCCTACAGTGAAAGAATTGGAAAATATCAGAGAAGGCAAGAAATCCTGCTCAGGAGGTGGCCTAGAACCAGATCTCCAGCTCAGGCCACTGTGGTGGGTAAGGAGAGGGCACAGTGTCGGAGTCACTGGGGCTGAGCCCTGGCTGGGGTCATGGGGACACAGTGACGGAGGAAAGCTGGGCCAGGAGGGCAGAGTGGGGAGTTATAACTGAACACTACAACCATCACGGCTCCCCAGGGGGAGCCAGGCATTCACCTATTTATGGCTGAGCAGTTACTATGGGACACAGTTCACGTGACACTTTCTCATCTAATGGCCACAACACAGGATCTTGGAAGTGTCACCTTCATTTGACAAGTGAGGTCAGTGCCTAATTGGTGAAAGTCTAGCAGGACCAGGGGGAAAAGCTAAGGATTAACATGCCCCAGGAAGAGCAGGCAGGAACGTGTCTGAAAGCTCATCTTTAGAGAATCTTGAGAAGAAATGGCTCCTACTGAAATAAAATTGAAAATAGGGTCCTGGGGGTGAGAGAAGATGGCTAATTAAAAAAAGAAAAGAATAAGTTGAAATGAGTGTGTCAAGATGGAGGGCAACAGTACTAACATTCAGACTGAAGCTAGGCGAAGGGGGCTGGATGAAGGACATTGAGAAGAGAGGGAGAGAGCAGGCAAGGCAGTATCTGGAAGGGCAGACGCGGAGGGGAGGGGAGGGGAGGAGATGACAGCCACTGGGAATAAAGGGAGCTATCATCCCCCTGCTTTCCACAACCAGCATTGCCTGCGGGACGGGAATGGTTTCCACTCAGCTGAGCTCCCCTCCAATCAGGGAATGGGAATCTGGAAGGCAAGCGATATACCGAGACAGAGGCTGGTGAGGAGGAAGGCCAGCAGCTGGAAATAAAAACATCCAGTTCGAATCCTGGGTCTTAGCTGGTTAATGTCTCAATCTCAAAGTTTTCCCACATTGAAATATGAAAGGAAAACCTCCCTTACCTCAGATGAAACAGTTTGGAAAATTGTTTGAAAACTCGTGGTAAATTTTAAAGCACTCCACAAGTACAAGGAATAGATATTAACTCACAAGCTATTAACTATTGAGCGATGCATACCGTGTCAGGCACTTATAAATTATTGCACTTAAGGCTTAATTACCATATTACCATATAAGATACATATGATTGTCCATAAGATACATATGATTATTGTCCTCACCTTGAAGATGAGGAAAGTAAGGCTTCAGTACCTGGGGACTTCAAACACCTTGCCCAAGGCAAGCAACTTGTACCCGCAAACTCAGAATCTGGGGCCTGAGCCAGCTGGTACCCTCATTCCCACCCTCTCACCCAAGGTTGTAGATTGAAACAACTCTGATTTCACCAGGACCCTAAGGAGTGTGGAAGAGGGAAGATCCCTTCCACCACAGACATCCTGGCCACTGCCCCACTGGCATGGTCCCCCTGCCCTTCCTACCTTGGAGGAGCGGTTGCTTGTTTCCAGGGTCCTCCTGGTGGGTGGAGGAGGGGCTGAGGCTGGCTTTGCTCCCCCTGCCATCCAACTGCTGCTCCAGCCTCAATCTCAGACAGCTGTTCACCTGGATGCTTTGCTCCAGCTGCCCTCGCAAAGCTCGGATCTCTGCCACCAGGTGGCTCAGCTCACTGCTCAAAGGGACCTGGAGACAGGCTTCCCAGGTGGGAGCTGAAAGAAGAGAGAGAGAAGGGGTGTGGTGGCTCAGATCCAAGCTTTTCCAAGCATTTGTCAGAACACTCCTCAGGCATTCCTTTCTACTCGGGACCCTGCTGTCCTCTTAGGGCCCCAGGAGGCAAGGCATTTGGGATGGAGCTGCCTCCTTTTGCTGCGTGGGTCTCCCACTCACTGAGCGAGATACCACACACTGGAACTGCCTCGAGGCTCATGTGACCCACCTGCATCTGGAGAGCCTTCCATGAGCAGGTGGGGTCAAAGCCTATTATTATTTGACTTCCACCCATTGAGAAGAGAGGGAGAGAGCAGGCAAGTCACCCTAGTCCTACAGGCCAGAGAGCAGGGTCTTCAGAGATAGGGCAGTTCAGCACTGGGCTAGAGAAGTCCTGGGGATTTGGGAGGAGGAAAGCTGATGCCTCGGTGCTCAGGAGTCACAGCAGAAAGGAGGAGGAGGTCACCAGGGAGAGGAGAGGAGGCACCAGGCCTTTCGCAGCATGGAGGAACGGGAGTCTCTCTAGAGGCCAGGGGTCACAACTCACTGAACTAGTCTACTTCACCACGTTTTTGCTTTGTTTTGTTTTGTTTTGTTTTAAATCTCTGTTTGCTATCACAGTCTGTTTCTTTGTACTAGGGATGAAGACAGCTAAGAAATATTCTACTAAACCACATATCTTATCTGAAAGCTTGAAGCCAAATAGATTTCAAAAAGTAGAATTTGTTTTGGTGTTTAGGAAGGCCATAGGATCCGTACGCCATCTCTCATGTAGCCCACATACCAGGTTGCCTCTGGGCCACAGGCCTTTAGGCAAATACATTCATATTTCCATGACGAGCCGGGTGAACATTACCACTGAGTGGGGTTAAGTCAAGTCTGTGGATACCACTTTGGTCACTTCAGACAGGTTTTGTGACCAAATGAGTATGTGAAAGAGCTACCACAAGAATTCATGGTTCTCATGGGATTATAGAATTAAGGATAGGAATCTATGGGGTTTCAGAGACAGGAGCTTTAAAATGACTCCTAAAACAACTATAAGAAGGGAAAAAGGCATGAAAGAGGATGTAGTCAGGATGAAGGGATTCTTTTTCCTCTGTCGTATAAAAACAAAATTGAAAGGAAAAAAAAAAAAATCCAACTAAATTTACAAATGAAAAACTGTTCCCAAGAAGTTCGTAGAGAAAGGCTTCTCCAAGCTGTTACCACAAGTTATAAGGGATAAGAGTTTACTATGAGAAATTTTCTGGAAACATCCCATATTTTCTATTTTTACTCATTTGCATTATGTTTTTATAATCACCATAGTAACCAAATACTGCTAGAGCATCTTATAAGGAGGCCGGAGGTCTCCTTATAAGGCGGGAGGCAACTCTCCCTGAGAAGTCCTCATGGGGCACCTGCAGTCTATGGTTAGTATCTACCAACCCCAAAGCTCCATGAAGCTCCTTCCTATCTTTCTTTCCCTATATCCAAATCCTCACAAAGTTTTGCTTCTTTCTAAAAATGTTGTCTTCTATCCATTCCTCTTTATCTTCCCAACGGCACCTTAGATCAGACTCTCCTCATGTAAATACCCCATAACCACACCCATTCAGTGGGTTTCCCTTATTTGAGTGTCTCCCGACTGCCGTGTGTCCCACTAGTCTGAGAGTTCTGTTCCCATCAAGTATCTGTTTTGTTTGGGAAAACGTACTTACTCATTTTCCATGGCCCACTCTGTAGAATGTAAACTTCCATGGTACTTCATAGCTCCTCTATAAACCAGCAACCATCTCAACTGACCGGACTTCTCACACTCCCTGATACAAAGCTCTCCAAGGGGAAGGCTGGACCCGGTGCTCCCCGGAGTTCCGGGAGCTAGTCTCTCAGCCTGCGGTGCCCCTGATACTTCTTCAAGTTCTGGTTCACCTTCTCATCAGCAAGTTAGGAAATCCAATCAGTCTTTATGAAAATTCAAATTTGGCTGAATATTGAAAATTCTGTATTGCTTAAGGAATTTTTTAACAGATCATTAAAAAAATTAGAATTGAAAGGCCTAAACATCCCATCCAAAGCAAGAGCTGTTTCTATGGGATCCTTGACAAGTCATCCCTTTCTATTTAAAGGGGCTTGGATGGGAGACTTATTCCTTCACAAACTAACAATTCCATCCCTCGAAATCTCTAGTGGTCAGGAAGGCATAAGAATGATGTAAGTCCAAATTCTACAGCCCTTTATTCTTTGATGACCCTTGTTCAGACCTCTAAAGAGATGCCAAACACAACAGCTCTTTTTCACCTGATAGTTCTTCAAATATTTAAAACCAGGTCTCATCTCCTTGTGATCTTGTCCAGGCTGAAAATTGTTGTTTCTCTGACAGTTCAAGATTTCTGGTCACCCAGCATGGTGGCTCCTGTCTTCACTTTGCTCCCTGGTTTGCCAAAGTCCCTTTTACAAGGTGGTGTCCCACAATCTTAACAATATTTCTGATACGGTCTCTCACCCTACTGTGGTCTCAGGTTGAACTGGTTTTTGTAGCAACCTTTGCCTACAAGTTCCTTGTCCCAGCGGGTTTCTAAGTAACTCCCTATTCTCAAGTCCATGAATGGCTAGAGAGCCAGACCTTCTGATCCTGTACCTCTGATATTTTTCATCAAGCTCAGGGTTTCTTTTTATCTTTTCTAAATTTCTTTTATTTTTTTAAAGATTTTATTGATTTATTTGACAGAGATCACAAGCAGGCAGAGAGGCAGGCAGAGAGAGAGGTGGAAGCAGGCTCTCCGCTGAGCAGAGAACCTGATGTGGGCTCGATCCCAGGACCCTGACATCATGACTTGAGCTGAAAGCAGAGGCTTCACCCCCTGAGACACCTACGTGCCCCAATCTTTTCTAAATTTCATCATATTGACATCAGTACTCTGTTCCAGCCTGGTTGGAGTTACTAACTTGATGTTCACAATACCCTCCCCAATTTGAACAACAATGGAGAAATAGAAGAAGATTCTCCAACATGAGATCAGTATTTTAGCAGGTGGCAAAAAGTCCTCAATAAAACAGTTTAAAATTTAAATCCAGGCTTGGAATTTAGATCCTAACAGAGGTATTTCTGTAGATGTTGTGCATCTTTTAACTTTCTCCCTGGGGAACGCGTCAGGGTAGGAGCAGAGGGCCCGCCGTACTGGCTGCATGGGGGCAATATGTATAACTCAAAATATTCAAGAGCTTCTCACATGATGGTGCCATCAGGACAGTTCTTTGAATTTTTTTTTAAGTCCCTATATAACCTGGACTTTGCTCAACTTTTCTCTGGCCACCTAGGCAGGCAGAGTTGGACTCTTATCTAACTACTTTTAAGGATGTCTTGGATGGATCTTGCACATGTCACCAACCTCTGGGCTTTACATGAGAGAACAACTTTGTTCTTACTGGGAGCCCCAGACCTGGCCGAGGCAGAACTCTGTAGCTTTCCAGAGCTCTACGACTCCCAGGGTAAGGACCTCTTCAGAATCCTAAGTAAGGGCAGGGAGCTCACTGGGGAGGGGAGAGGGAGAACACATACCTTTCAGCCCTTTCTTGGAATTGCCATAAAGCGCCTCGTAGATCTGTAGCTCCGACTGGAGGGACTGGAAGAGCTGCTGTTTCTCCTCACACTGCTGCTGCAGGAGGGTGAGCTTGTGCTGCAGCCTGCACAGGGGGGAGGCAAGGGCCCGCTGAGCGCCTGGCGCTCCCCTGCCACCTGCTGTCAGCCAGCCTTCGCATCATGGGGCTTTAGCCCTAGATGTCAACCCAGGGGTCGTGAAGACCATTACTTTCACTTTACGGATGTGGAAACAGAGGCTCTGAGAGGTGAAGTAACTTTGCTTGATATCATGCCATTAGCTACATTAGTTGGGAAGTAACTTTGCTTGATGTCATGCCATTAGCTACATTAGTTGGGAGCAGACACACAAGCTCCGTATTCTTCCTGCCCCTATGGTGCTCTATTCCTGGTGATAGGCAGTCATAGGGTTTATGTCGGGGATGCGCATGATGACTGGTGGGGATGCTTCCTACGTTACAGTGAGACCAATATCCTTAAACTAACAGGAAGGATGAGAACATTTTTTTTCTCCAGGATCTGATACGCTGAACCCCCCCCCTTTTTTTTAAAGACGGATCTGAGAGAGACAGAGATCACTTGCCTGCAAGCGGTAGGAGGAGCAGAAGAGGAGGGAGAAGAGGAGGGAAAGAATCCCAAACAGACTCCAAGCTGAGCGCCAAACCCAGTGCAGGGCTCATTCTCATGACCCCAAGATAATGACCCGAGCCAAAATCAACAGCTGGACACTTAACCAACTGAGCCACCCAGGTGCCCCTCGTATGCTGAAGCCTTCTAAAATAAGGTTTTTCTCTCCCAACTTTGGAGTGAAAAGGCATTCTCAGAGAAGTCCTTCCTTCTGCTCAAACTCATCCATAAATCAGGAATAGCAGAGGGGAAACTGAGGGCCCCCAAAGGCTCCAATACCTGTCTTGTCAATATCCCATTAAATCTGAAAACAGGGCCCCCTTCCTTCTTATCAGGCTCCCCCTTACCTGGAGTCTTTCTCCTGGAGGGACAGGCGTTCCTCCTGGAAATGCAAGATCTCCTGTTGCTTCTCCTTCAAGTCTTCCAGAAGCTGCTGCCGTTCCCCCTTTTGGCGCTCCAGCTCCATCTCCAGCTCTTGAAGCCGGGATCGAGAGGACAGCAGGGCCTCTTTCAGGCGTTCCGTCTCCTGGGAGTGCTCTGGGGAGCAGAACACAGGACGACTTACACTGTGGGGGCAGAGGCTGGCAGGACAAGGAGCCCAAGCTCCTCCATCCTGACGGGCAGAACTAAGGCAATGGGAATGCAAGCTGATGCCGCATCTGCTTAGAAAAACAGAGGGTGTCAGCTCATTACATCCACACACCCTGGGGAATGTGGAGTCTCCATCTTTGCAATGCCCTTGATCTTCTGCTTTCACAAGGTCTACCCTGCTATTAGAGAAAACGCTGAGGTTTCTTTCTTTCCTCCTTTCCTTCCTTCCTTCTTGCCTTCATTCCTTCTTCCCTTCCTTCCTTCCTTCCTCCCTTTTCTTTGAGAATTTATTTATTTATCTGAAAGAGAGAGACAGAGCAGGAGCAGCAGGGAGGAAGCAGAGGGAGAGGAAGAAGCAGACTCCTCTCCCTGCTGAGCAGGGGGCTCCATCCCAGGACCCTGGGTTCATGATCTGAGCCAAAGGCAGGTGCTTAACCAACTGAGCCACCCAGGTGCCCCCAAAGCTGTGGTTTCTTTCTTTTTCTTTTTTTCCAAAGATTCTATATATTTATTTGACAGACAGAGATCACAAGTAGGCAGAGAGGCAGGCAGAGAGAAAGGGGGAAGCAGGCTCCCGAGGAGCAGAGAGCGGGGGATCATGACCTGAGCTGAAGGCAGAGGTCTTAACCCACTGAGCCACCCAGGTGCCCCAAACGCTGTGGTTTCTAATGCTCACTATTTTCTAAGTTCACACACCCTCTGTGTGATAATCCTTTCTTTAATTTTGCCAAAGAGCAGCATCAAGATTTCTTGTCTATAGTTTTTAGAATATATTATATTCGTCAATTTGAAAATGGGGACATCTGTCCTTTTCTGGGCTTGTGGAATCTCAATAACTTGCATGATTTCCCAGACACTAAGGACAGGGGCTCTGAGAACCAGGCTGCAGGAGCTGTCAGTCTACCAGGGGGAAGTCCCTGGGCCTGGCCCACTGTGCTTTTCCACATCTTAGTGACTTCTCCCCACTGAGGTCTGTGCTAGCCTGTCCCGGCATGCAAAGATGGTTTAGCAGTTACGTCTTCTCTCTTCTCTGTTATGTCTCGTTACTTCCCCATCAGTGACCTCTCCCCTCACATCTTCCTGCTCTGAAGAGGCAGATTTAAAAACAACACTTGCTATCTCTTCCTGTTCCACAACATTCTGGGCTTAATCCTTTAGGAAAGTATTAGTCTTTCATGACTATTCAATAAATATTTGCAGATAAATATAATTTTTATTGACCATATATTGATTTGATCAAGTCAATTGACACTAAGGTTAGCTGCCCCCCAGTCACAGAGGAAATGATGCCCCTCCTCCCTTGGATGTCCATCAAATAGTGTTGGGAATGCTCTGGAGGACATCTGGCTGGTGCTTCCAGGCACAGAGTCCTGAGGATTACTGAGCAGAGAGGAGCCGGAACTGGGTGAGTGAGGGGAAGCAGTGAGGAGACGGGGAGAGACACATGACGCTGCAGTAAAGTCTGGACAGGGAGAACAGACACCTAACTGGTAGCCAGTTCATAACTAATGACTGAGTATCTGAGTATCTGTGGTTTGCACAGAGGTGGTGGGTTTCCTAGAGCTATCTTTGTACCGAGCACCTGGGAGTGTGAAGGCCCACAGTTGGGACCTCTCAGGAAGTAACCCCTTCTAGACTGAGAACCACATGGGACCTTGGGTTGGTGGATCTGGTTAGCTGTTATTTCCACCTTCTCTTGGCTTCAACGGTGATTGGTGTGGCCAGGACGAAAGGGACCGGGAAGGAGCGCAGTGTGTGGCTTTTACCACCCACCTCTAGAAACATGACTCAGCTGAGCCTGAAGGCTCCGGTTTTCTTCCTTAAGGACTCTGTTCTCATTGTAGAGCTGCGGTGTGGGTTCTAGGCCAGGGCTGTAGAAACTGGAGGTAGATCCTGTCCCAGAAAGTGTAAGCAGACACGTTACACATTAGGGTAACAGATGCTTTCCAGAAACTACCCATTCTGTCCCTCCAGAAATACTGTCCCAACCCAGCAGGAGTGTCTGGGTCCCCAAGACCTGGACCCCAAGCATGGCGGGCCAAGTGCCTGCTTTCTGTTCAGGCCCCACCACGTGCCCGAGCTGCAGCTGTTCCAGAGGCTCTTGTCCCCACAGGAGCCACCGCAGGGCTGGGGGCAGGACAAGGGCATGTAGAAGGATTGGCGTCCAAGGGACCCAAGCCCGAGAGGAGAGTGTTGGGAGAATGGCCGCCTTGGTGAGTGGCTACGGGAGGGCACCCACTGAGCGGGCTCCACCATGTGCCAATCCCATGACAAGGTGGAGAGGTCAGCAGGCACATATACAAGCAGACTAAGGACGGGCTGGGAAGTCAGACGCCCTGCAGACACGCCTTGTTAGCTCTGCCAGGAGGAAAGTTCTCTCTTAGCTCTAAGTGAGGATAAGAGCACCTGCCCCCCCTGCCTTGCCGGACTGTTCGGAAGGAGCAAGTAGAGAAAAGCCCAACACATGCTTTGGAAAGCATGAAGCCCAGCCTCCAGAGGCTCCCCAGTTATGGCAGTATGGGAGGCTCTGGGCCTCTCCTACCGCTCCCACGGGCTGCACAGCTGAGCCGGTGTTCAAGCTGCTCCCGCAGCCGGTCGTTGATGCAGATGGACTCCTCCAGGCGCTGGCGCAGGTTCCGGATCTCTCCAAGATGTTCCTCCAGCAGGTCAGCCCCTGCAGCCATCCCGTCAGGACCGGGGAGAGGTGCGAGATGAGGAATCCTGGTCACCAGGGGGGCCCAGGTGGAAGTGGGGCACAGCCAGTGGCTCCTCAGCAGGATCCCTAAACATCCCCACCCTTCCACCAACTGCATTTTCTCACATGGGCACTCAGGAACACAGCGACTTTGCTTAAAGAGGAAACGGGCTGTCAAACCCAGGAGACCGCGTGAAGCATGCCCCAGGGGCCTCCTCCTACACACAGTTAAGTGTGAGGGAGTTTCAAGACTATTTAATTATTTGAGAGAGAGAGTGCATGAGCAGGTTGGGGGGGGGGGCACAAGGAGAGGGAGAAGCAGACTTTCCACTGAGCAGGGAGCCCTCGATGTGGGGCTCGATCCAAGGACCCTGAGATCATGACCTGAGCTGAAGGCAGACACTTAACCAGCTGAGCCACCCAGGTGCCCCAAAATATGAGGGAGTTTTAAATGTAAGTGTACGGTGACCAGTGTAACCGGTGAGGGTGAAGGAGTTCCACATGGTTTAGAAAAATAACTGAAGTGTCGGGAAATGTATGGTGAGTTGAGTGTGACTTTCTCCTGAGTGTGTTAGGGAAGACTTCACTCTAGCCTGATATCATTATTCTTATGGATACTTGACGGAATAGTCTTTAACGAGGCATCAAGCCCTTCCTCCAGCCTCAGTGAGGAGGCATAAGGTAGAAGTCCATGGATATAAACTTCCCCTGTGTGGTTAATGACATGAACGTGAGAGCACAAGGTGTGTCTCTGACTTTCCCAATTCCCTGAACAGCACTGAGGCCATGGGCAGGGAGGCTGAAGCAGGGCACTTAGGAAGGCCCAGCACAGATAGGACCCTGTCATTTTACCCCCACTCTGTAAGCCAGGGACTAGAGAAATGAAAAACGCCCCTGCCCAGCTAGGAGACTCTAAATGAGATTTCATTTCACAGACCGACCTGTTGGGCTTTATGTTTTACCTGTGGGTTTGGAGTTAAGCTGACACACAGAGGATCCTGAGGACAGGTCGCCTGATACACTCCCTTTCTGAGGCCTCATCACATCCCACTGGCTGCCGCTGCCCAGATAGCTGGGCTCCAGGATTCTGCCCAGTTCTGGGCCGCCCCTCAGTGGAGAGTGGGGCTGGGCGGGGTTGAGATAGTGAGAAGAGCTGGCTTCTAAATGGTTGCTTGGCAATGCAGATGGGGAAGCAGGATGCACGGTGCTGACACCTGGGCAGAAAGAAACTAGAGTGAGGAAGAGAGGATTGGAAGGGAAGGACCAGGAAGGAAGTGTGGGATTGCTAAAAGTGGACACCAAAGGGGACATGTGCGATGTCAGAAATGCCAGTCCATTGTGGAATACCAGTTAGATGAAGACCATAACCTAGAAGCCATAACTTTCACCTCATGTGTTTGCTGGCATGAGACACCAAGAGGCGGAGGATGGACAAAGTATGTGGAAGTCACCAGTGTACACAAAGGAAAAGTCCAGAGGCTGCACTCCTGGCTTCTACTAAAATTCCTCACGATACAGTCCAGGAAAGTTCTGGAAGGAGAACTCAGTCCCAAAGTTGGAGGATATAGCACATTCCTATTCATAGATGTGCTCAATGTTAGCATCCATGGAGGGATGTGGGAACTTTCATTTAACATGAGGCTGATGCTCTCATAGATCTTAGGAAATCATGGGCTTTCCCCTGAGCCAAATCATCTCTGCTTCTATGTGAAAAGAAGTCCAGGCTGTGGGAGAGACAGAGAGAGGTGGGCAAGGCTGTAGTTTAGGATATTCCTATTCAGAAGACTCCTTTCCTTCAGGGATTATCAGCATGGGCAGCATAGTAAGCAGGTAGCTTGACCTAAGCAAAGAGGAAGAGGTCATCATTCCCTCCAACCAAGCCAAACTCCTCTGAGGGGATAATGCAATTGGCTACTTGTCAACTTTTAATCTCCATTTGTAACTGGTTCTCAAACTTATCCACACACTACAGTCACCTCGGAAAATGTAAACAAACACATACTGATGCCTGGACCTCCCAGAGATTTTGCCTTAACTGGGGATACAGCTTGGGCACTGGATGTTTTAAAACCTTCCCAGGTGATTCTCATTGGCAGCAAAGTTTGAGAAGTACCCATCATGGGTCTCTCCTTCCTCAATCTGCAAAATAATAGATGTCCATTAGGATCACTGGGGGATGAAAAATGTCAGCATCTGAATCTTTTTTTTTTTTTTTTAAGTAGGCTCCATGCCCAGCATGGAGGCCAAAGTGGGGCTTGAACTCATCACCCAGAGATCAAGACCTGAGCTGAGATCTAGAGTCAGATGCCTAACTCACTGAGAGTCACTGAGCTACCCACTTGACCCTCAACATCTAGATTTTAGTTGGGATTTGTAAAGATGTGATTTTCTGCCTCTTTCACACCCCCTTCCTCCCCAGCCCAACACAAGGCAAAGGGGGAAATCAGGGGTAGTCAACCGCTTACATTTTAACCAAGGCTATAGAAGGTTCCAAGTCTATCAGTAACAGTGATCAGCATTCTCATGTTCCTGGTTGCCCAGGCCACACAACAGAGAGCACATGCCCTAAACCATGCAAAGACGCCAGACAGACTCTAACACAAGGAGATCTTTGCCCCACGCTGCCCCAAGAAGCTGCCATGCACCACTGCCCACGTGGAAGCTTGTTTCCAAGTGGACAAGGAACACTGGTAAGCTGCCATCCCTCAGAGAGGCCTGTGCTTGAGGACAGAAAAGACAGGGCTGTCATCTTGCTCACTAAAGCTGGGGCCATCCAAACTCTGGTCAAGGGCTCAGACTAAGTATGACTTGATCCCATATCAACAGACCCTTTTTCATGCACAGATGTCTCCTATCACTCCTTTTGGACAAAGACAAACTGACAAATGTGGAAAGGTAAAGGAAAAGAAAAGTCAGCTAGAGATCACTCTTGCCATTTTGATATGGGACAAATTTGTTATCCGTCAAATATCAAATTCTAGATCAGAGGTTCTGATGAATTGTCTACTGATCTCTAAAGAGACAGAGAAAAGACTGTTTCAAGGGGCTTCCAGAATTTGTTGAGCTTAGCTCTGAGCAGGATGGTAACAAAACCATCCTAGACAGAAAAGGTATCATGGAAACACAGGACTGGGAGCAGAAGACCTGGACTTAAGCCATCTCTCCCACTGACTAGTAACCTTAAACAAGTAGCTCTACTCCTCTGAGCCTTAGTTCCCTGCCCGGGCTCTACCTATCACACAAGTGGTGTGAGGCTCAGGAAGACCAGGTTTGTGTTGCTGGGTTAGCCTCGACTGCTACACCTGGGTAAAGCTGTGATAAGCAGGAGGCAGTCTTCTAGACATTTCTGCCTGCAAAAATGGGAGCTGTACAAACTCTCCTAAAAGGGGTGTTATCTAATTGGTTCTGGGAATCAAACTGGGACAGAGTAGACTAGAGAGTGTGGTCACTTTCAGGATTGACATAAGAAACAAGCTGGGCTAAATGACGATGGGGACTTCAGTATGAATTCTCAGCTGTGGTCCTAGGTCACTGGACACTGTGACTGGTTTCCCTTACCATCAATCTCTGGCTCATCTGAGCCTTTATTTATTTATTTATTTACTTACTTACTTACTTACTTATTTTTAAGACACACAGAATGTGGTTTTAAGGTAACATCAAACTGATTTCTAAGTTTTTTTTAAGCATTAAAAAAAGAGAGCATTAAGCATTAAGAGAGCATTAAGCATTTAAACATTAAAAAACTAGAAAGCAAATTCCTCATTTGAGGGTTTTTCTTCTTTTTTTCTAAGCTATAAATGACCCCACCAACAATTTTGACAATGAGTCATACAGCCCAGACATATATTGAAGCCTTTCCAAAAAGATGACCATACAGAGCCTATAACGGTTACGATCAATACGATCAAGGATCTCTGGGAGTCAGAGGACAGAATTTACAATCAGGTATCACAGCCTGTGCTTCCAGTCCGAGCCGCCAACCTGTAACCTGTCCCAGGGTAGA
Organism: Mustela nigripes; assembly: GCF_022355385.1. Classification (NCBI taxonomy): domain Eukaryota; kingdom Metazoa; phylum Chordata; class Mammalia; order Carnivora; family Mustelidae; genus Mustela; species Mustela nigripes. The sequence goes on along the minus strand of NC_081570.1, from coordinate 103,352,332 downwards.
AATGAACCCTGTGCCCTAGGAAGTGGGGCTTTGTCACCTCTTCTGAATCCCTCTACTGCTACTACCCTTCACACCCTCAACCTAATGATGTCAGGAGCCGAACTTGATGAAGAGTGTGTTTCACAGCAGGAGACTATCATAGGCATGGAAAGGACTCCCTGGAAATGGCCACTTTGTCTCGCCTATATAGGTAAGGCACAAAAGCTCTCACCCATGCCCTGCCTGCTGACACATCACCGCTGTGTCAGGCTTTCAGGAGACTTGCTGGTATCCCACACTGGCAGCAGCAGTGGGACAGGAGCAGGTCTAGGGCCTGATGCAACGATGAGACACACACACACACACACACACACACACACACACACACACACACCAGAAAAACAACAGTAAAGGTATTTCCCAAAAAAAGCAAGCAGGGCCACTCGCCAGTCCCCTGCTGGCAACGTGCACACCCTAGGTCGTTTTTCAAAACTCCGCCACCAAGCCAAAGCCATGCAGGGCCACATGGGGCAGGGCAGCCTGGCCCAAGCACATGAAGGCCACAGGAAGTGCTCACTTTCTCCCAGTTGTTTCTGCAGCATCTGCAGCTCCTGCTGAGCCTCTGCCAAGGAGACCACGGGGGTCTCACAGCAGCCAAGGAGGGGAGGGCCAGTGGGGCTGAAAGGCAGGAAGCTGGGTGCTGCTGAGGGCAATGGTGCCTGGGGAAGGCTAACCAGCGTGGGTATGGAGGGAAAGTGAAGGCCTAGAAACACAGAGTTGGGAAGAAAGTAGACACGTCATTAGAAAGAAAGGAATGGGGAAAAGATGAAAATGAAACTATGTCTTGCCCTGATGTCTCCTTGGGGGGAGGCTATCATTCAGCATGGTGACAGCCAACAAGGCGAAGGGCCAGGGTTGCCACCCAAAAGCCGGGCTTAGCGGACCCCTCCTCCTTCTTCCTCGCCGGGGGCTTCCGGCATACATACTCTATGCTCATCTTGGAAACAACTGGCTAAAGCAGGCAAGGTGGCATAGCTGTATCCCAGGCAGCTATGAGAGCCTTTCCCAGCTGTCCCAGGCACGGAGGAATCAGGATGTCCGCACGTTAATGTTCCCAATCACCCCTGGGTGGGAGTGGGTCCTTGCCCCTGTGACAAGACTCCCTACACCTGGAACTCCTCTGAGAGTATGAGGGCTCACCCTGAGGAGGGCAGAAGCGGGCTAGGACTGTGGGGAAATGTGCATTCCTCATGTGTGTCATTCAAGTCTCATGGACACAAACCTGAGAATCTCAAATCAACGCATTCATTCACCAAAAGAAAAATCAAGGTCTTGGTAAAGTGACTCAGACACAAGAGCTTGCATGCTGGTCTGGGCATCCAAATCACTTGGGAAAAATTCTTAAGGCGTGCAGTTGCTTCAGGCTCTGTTCTAAGTCATAAACTTTGGGAGGAGGGCTTGGAAACTTGCATTTAAAGTAGATCTCCAACAGATGACCATGATGTAGCCCATCTATGAACAAGTCTTTAGGGACCCTGGGACATTCTGATGTCTGAATCTATCTTCTCTTTCCTAAAAACAGTTATATGGCAGGAAGCCTGTGGAGGGAGCAGAAACCAAGACTGATCTGTGGAGAATGCCTGCCGTGGAAAACAATGAGTACATTCTAATCACATCCCTCGCGCCAGGATGCTGATACACTGTCAGAGAAACACTGCGAGGACTCCCACATTGCCCAGTGACACAGGTCAGGCATCCTTCATGTAGGCATTCTGATTTTAAAACCCCTGGCCTTCTGCTCCGCTTGACCCCAGAGCATTTGCACAGGTGTCTACAGCACTAGGCAAACAGGTTTTCCCCATGACTCCCTGGGCCAGCTGCTGCCTACTCTGGCCCAGAAACTTCGAGCCCCAGCTCAGAAAGGGTCAGAAACATCGCCTTCTTAAGATTTTGGCTGATGGGCTCTCAGGAGAAATGGGAGCCACAGAAGGACAGCACTGTGCCTTCTGCGGGCACCTTATGACAAACCACACCGAGGGCAGCCAGCTGGTTGTGGCAAGGGGTAGGAGGCAGGGACAAGGCTTGCCTTCTTCTTGCCATCGCTGGTGTGGGGCTCTAACTGAACAGCACACTCCTGGCAATTAGCTTGGGGCAGCTAAATGAAATATACCCCTCCAACTGGCTGCAGGACAGGCACTACATACGTATCAGGAGCTGCCCAGCTGTTCATAAATCCATGAATGAATGGCTATGTAATGTGAACAGAAGCTTGCAGGATCCTGAAGCATCCCGAGTTGTTGCAGAGGCTTGCCCTGAAGATAAATGGGTAATGCTTCCAGGCTAGCCATGAAGTGACTTTCTTTTTGTTCTGTGGTGACTATAATCATGGGAGAGACCTCTTTTGCCTCTTTGCTCCCCAGAGTGAAATGAAAGAAAGAAATGAAAATGTTTACTTTAAAAGGATTCGCTGACTACTGGTCAAAATTGGTATTCTGATCAAAGTCTACTGCAGATCTCTGATTTGCCTAAAATATTTAGAACCAAGAAAATGCAGACACAATTGGTGGACTAGGAAGGCCTCTTGATTTCATCTAGGATCTGATGCCTAGAAGCCTCTGACAGTGGAAACATTCGTCCCTGAAGAAAAGTCAAACAGGCTGCTGAGGGAGAGGAGACAGCGCTCCCGCTGTGTCGGCTGTCGCATACCTGGATGGGCCTGGTTGGCCTCCTGGGGGGGTTTCTGGGGAGCTGGCAAGCTGATGGGGTTGCTGCTGGGTTCGGCCTTAACCCCCCGAGGTGCACTGGTTGCTGATGGCTTAGAAGACAGTACAGCAGAATGACTCGAATGATGGATGGAATCTACAAAACCCATGAATGAAAGAAAATGTTTGGTGGTCGACAAAGAACTGGAATCTGGCCTTCTATTGAGCCAGGGGTACCAGGGCAGGGCCTGGCTTTCCGGGAAAGCACCAGGCACAAACACTGTGAGCCGTGTTCATTTCCTTGCTTGCAGATAGCTTCTTGAGGGAGGCAAGCCACCTTAGGGGTGAGAGTGGGGCCCAGACCCAGAAACCATGAAAATGGCATTTCCAAATGTACCAGGTGGGAGCGACAGCATCCGTGACTGCTGACAGATACCCAGGGGACACTAGTTCAGGACATGCCGTGAGCAAGACCTCTGCAGGAGGGAGATGATGTCCCATTTGAAGAAGGAAGTCAGACAGACAGTCTGTGCTCATGAGACAATGGGGAAGAGCCTGCCTGGATGTTCTCGCTCTTCCCACTGTGCTTCCCCTTGGGTCTACCAGCTTGCAAATCCAGTGGAGACCTTGAAACAACCCCTGGAGTCAGGAGCAGAGCAAAGATCCTGAGGCACTGGGGCCTGTACTTGGGGCTTCGTCCCAGGGCCACATTCAGCCTGACACACACCAGGGAGGATCTGCAAGGCCTGGCTAGAGAAACAGGAGGTTACCTGAGTGACCACGCAGAGCCTTCTTCTCTTCGTAGTGTGTGTACTCGCTGGCTACATCCATGTCAGAGCTGGCTTCCAGCTCATCGGACAGGAAGGACGATCTGCTGGGAGAGCGCTGGGAGTCCGACAAGTCGTGGCTGCTGGAGGGCGTGAGGGACCGGGCGTCCAGCTTGGCTTGCAGGACCTCGATCACTTTCTCCTTCTCCTGCAGCTCTCTGCTGAGCCTAGTGGGGTGGAAGGAGACAATAGGTGAAGCCAAGGGCACTGGCCCAACTTGTCCTGACCGAGGCACATGGGAAAAGCCACCTAAGTCAAGGGAACCATTCCTGTGAAGAACCATCAAGATAGCCTATCACTGATTAGGGGCGGAGAGTAGGTGGGGTGCAGTGGGAGAAAGAGGGGCAATCACTATCCAGGGCACTGGCCACGGGAGACGCTGGGAACTAGCAGAGACTCAGCCAGCCCTGTAAGGCACAGCTGCTCCAAGTGCGGCCCCAAGAACTGCTGGTTACCAGTCTCCAAGAAGGTAAGGACAGTAATGGAAGGTAAGCGGTGACAAACATGCAGCAGTCTGGCATTGCCCTTGACAACCGAGAGCAGGATGCGTGGAATCATGTGGATGATTGAGCTACAGCCCAGGTATGTGTCCGGGATGGATTAGCAATGAAAACGAAACGAAAACGCTTTGCTCTTCACCGCAGGGACTTGGAGCAGCACCACGTGGTCTAAAGCAGGCTTCTGACAGAGAGGGGCTTAGACTAGAGGCTACAGCTACGGATTTTGAGCCCATATTTTACTGTACACGGTAAGATTCTCTGCAGTGACTCATTGAAAACTGGTTCATGAAAGACCGTAGCCTCCCAGGAGTCTGCAACGCCCAGGCCTTTCCCCCACCTCCCCACCCCCGAGGAACTACATTATGGTTCTTCAATTCTTTTTTTCCCCCGGGGGAACTGGACAACTACCAAATGAGCTGCCAACGTAGCTTAGGGTAAGCCAACTCAGCAGCACAGCCTCATCTTTAAACACCCAGGAAGAAAGCAGAGGAGAGCCTTGGGGGTGCCAAGGACCCCTGGAACCTGGTTAGTTTACTGTTGGATCAGACTGAGTCTAGGTTACCAAGCCTGGAGCATAATTACACAATAGAAATCAACAGAATTATAGCAGAAGAGAGGCTAAAGTGTCTCATGAATAAACGAACATGTTATAATCAGCATTTCCCTGCCCCAATTTGTAAAGTTACAGTCACCCTGGACCCCTTGGGCCTTGCTCCTGATTCCTTTATCAGATCCTATTTCAAGTTACCTGAGGGCCAGCGGTTCAAGTCCAGCTTGATCTTTCTCACTTTTATGATCCTCTGTAAGCCAAATTTAGAAAAACATGGTAAGAAATTAAATAGATTCCACTTCCTACATTATAAATGCAAGCATCTGTGGGTACAGAATGGTGATTCCTCTGTATATGTCCAAGACATGTAGGAGAATTACTTGGAAAGGTTGCAGATTGTAGCCTCAGAGGGGAGACCTGTGGGCTCTCTTGAACTCACCAGGCAGATCTCCCCTGACCTCGTGATCAGCCTCAGGACTTCCTCTACCCTAAATCAATGCAAAGAAGTTTGAAGCGCACTTGCTCGGCTTCTCTCTGGAATATTCCACCTTCCAAGCCTGTCACAGACTCACTCCCAGATGCATGCTCTGTGTCCCATCACAGCATTCATGGAGAGCCCACTCTTGCTCTAAGAGATGACAAACCATCCTGTCCCACCTCTGCACCTGCCACCAGTGTGTGGGATGGTTGGCCCCCAAGACTGATCCCACTATCTCTTGGTACTCTCAGGAAATGTCTTCTAAGTAAAGAACTCAATAATAACCCATATTCCTAGCGTTGCACTACGACATTCAGTGCCCAAACTATGTCCAAAGGGCAGGATGCTTTAACTATACTGGAATTATATTTATGTATGACACCATGTGATAAACAAAGAGACAGTGAAAGGCTAAACTATTGCCCAAAGCAAATTAATGGCGGCATTCAGGCCACCACTGGGGTCTTGCAATTCTCAGGTCAGGTTCTTTTCACTATGATGACATCCTCCGATCTCTTCTCCCTTTCTCCCCCTTAGCACTGGATGGACACAGCCTGCTTCCCTAAAAGTCACTTGCCATGAGTGCTCCAGTTTCTGCCATTGCAATCATGACCTCCGAATCCTATGTTTCTCCTCAGTGTTCCCCACCAACCAGTCCTGACCCGGTAATGGCCCCAGGAAATGAAATGGAACGGGACCTGGATTAAAAGACTGTGGTGGAGGTGTGGTGGCCACCTGGGGCTCGGGTTATGGGAGTGACCGAGTGTGTGTCAAAGCCCTGTGGCCAACTTACTGGTGCTGAGTTTGCTGGTAAGCCTCTCTGTTAGCTGGCTTCCCTGGGCAAGTTGCTCTCGGAAGCTCTGCCCCAGATAGTAGTCAATGTCATTGCTCCTAAGAAGGTCCTCAAAAGATTTTACTGTATCTTTCGCATGCTGGGTGAGAAGGTAACAGATGCCTCTCCCTTCTCGTATCTTCTGGCGTAGGTACGACAGCTCTCGGGCCTGATCCTGAATCAGGGAATCATATTTCCTAATACACGAGAGAAGAGGAAAAAGTAAGAATGAAAAGGAGTGAAAGTGAAATTACGGGCCTTCAGTAGAGATTTCCGTGAGAACATCTCAAAGGAGCTCCCCAGGCTCGATTCTGGCGCAGAAACTAAAGTATATAAGAGTAAATCCCCCTCTGATACATGATGTCAGTTTAGCAATTTAGTGGTTCTTACAATGTTTTGTGCATGTTAGCCTTATGTCCAGGAGAATCGTAGGTCCTGTGGAGGTAAATATGGTGCCCAATTTTACATTCCTCATGGGACTAGTAGAGTGTAGATTCACAGCTGATACTTAAGAAACACTAAATGTATTTATTGAGTAGATATTCAATAGACATAATAAATAAAAATAAGTTCAGTGACTAGAATCACTTAATCCTGGGACACCTGGCTGGCTGGCTCAGTAAGAAGAGCTCACAACACTTGATGACAGGGTCGGGAGTTCAAGCCCCACGTTGGGTGGAGACATTATGTAAAATAAATAAATACATAAACTTGGAGGGAAAAAAGGAATTACTTAATTCTAAGTCTAGATAAGATCTTTCATGCCTTCTATTTGGAAGATCATCTCTATTATGGCAGACTGTTTTGCCAAGATGGCCATTACATTCCTGTTCCACATGTTGTTTTGCCAATGTGCCTTTGCTCCTTCTCTCATTGGCAGGTAGAAGCTGTTCTCCACCTCCTTAAATCTAGGCAAGCTCTATGAGCACTGTGACTGAGGCAATAAGGGAAGCGACACTGTGTTAAGTCTAGGAGTTGCTCTGAACTGTCCTGGCAACTTCTACTTCCACTCTGTTGGAAGCCAGCCACCATGCAGAAGTGGAACAACCTAAGACCACTTGAGAGGCATACCCCAAGAAGAAAGACCCTGGAAGACAAGAAGCCAAGGGGGGAAAAAGAGAAGGCAAGGAGCATCATATCACCAGACACGTGAAGCCATCGGATTGCTGCCCCGGAAGGGACCCCCAAGCAACAGCCATCATGCTGAGCCCTGTAAATCCACATAAATTATTGTTTGAGGCCACTAAGCTTTTGCATGGTTTGGTACTCAGTGCACATAACAAGGACAGATACCCAGTGTCTTCCAACACAAAGTATTATATTCCAACACAAAGTCATACTGAGAGCTTAATGTATGTTAGGCAATTTTGATCACTTGTACTAATTCATTTAAACCCAGTAACCACCTGTTGAGATAGGTTCTCTCAGTCTCCTCATTTAATAGGTGAGGAAAGAGCCCAGAAGTTCTAAGTAAGTTTAACAGCTAGAAAGTGCCAGAGCTAGGATTCAGACCCAGGCAATCTGACTCCAGTCTTCCTACTACACCACATATCCAGTCACTTTACTAATAGATTCCTGAGAGGAAATCCCAGAGACCTGGTGTCTCCCAAGCAAGGCCTACTGACCTTTCTTTGGATCTAGGCCTAGCATTGAAATAGGCACTCTTCTGATCGCCTTATTGGGTTCTCTCTTCTACTGCCTGGGCTAGCCCACCTCCAACACAAACTTAGACATTTTCAATCCTATCGGGGTCCAAAGATTGTCCCCCTTACCCAGGCCAGGAGGCTGATCTCAGTTCCTCTGCCAGCTTCCCTTCCACTCCAGTTTTTGGGAGCTGGGCCTCTAGCTGGGATACTCTCTGGATCAGACTCTCCAGATCCTTTTTAGCCTGAAGCCCCGGGGGGTAGAAAGCCCCAGTGCCATCAGACAGCCACCCCTCATCCTCATCAGTGACACTGTGAGGTGAAGATCCCTCGAGGGTGTCAATGGCCTTCAGCTTTCGCGGTCTCTCCAGACTAGATGAATAATCACTTGTAACCGAGAGAGACCGGACCCGGCTCTTGAGGTTCTGGATGATCTTGTTGGCATTCTGCAGCTGGGCCTTCAGGTCTCTGATGTCCTTCTGCAGGAGAGAGATGTCTTCCGACTTTCCATATGCACGGAACTCCTCCTGCTTCCCTCGAGAGCTCTCCAAGGGCTTCTTCCCTGGGGGGCTAGCCGCTGAGGAGCCCAGGCGCCCCTCCAGGGCTCTTTCCCTGAGGCTGTTGTGTTCCTCACACTCTGAGAAAAGACAAAGACATCTTCCTGAATAAAACTACACGTGCTGCTGAGGCTTGGAGACAGGTCTGGTGCCGGGGATAGGAATCATCACTAAAGTGAAAGTTGAGGCGGTACTTTATTCAGCCATGCTTTAACCAGCATTCAGACATGGTATTTCCACCCACTCAACAGCCCTGCAGGTCAGGAACCAGGTACAGTCACCTCCCACTGCCCTGAGTGTTTTTTATATTCTCAATTTCAGTTTGGTGGGTGTACCTACAAAGTCCTTCTAGGATGGAAAAACAGATTTTTTAGCTTAGGGTTTACATGTCTCCACAAGCTCATCTGGTCTCTTCATTAAAAAGTAAGCCTTAGATGATCACCAGTTGGACAGAACTTTCCTTCTTTTAATCAACAGCAGTATGTTATAAACTAATTAGAGACATTCCCACTCACACTCAGCCTCGTGTTGGTCCAGAGTTCTCTGCCAAACTTCCTATGCCTCACTGGTCCTGGGTCCCCTCGGCCCTACTCCTCATTAGGTGTGGGACTGGCCAGCAGCTACTGGATGGGAAGGCTGACTCCAGGAAGGCCAGGTGAGCCCTGCCCTTGTGTTCCTACCAGGACTGGTGCTCTCCTCACGCTCAGCTTCATTTTCACTTCGGCCACAGGTCTCATAGCCCAGATCCTGGAGGTCCACCTGCACCTGCTTGCTGTCCTGCTTCACCAAGGATTCACCTGTTCAGGAAGAGACAGAGGGTGTCACAGAGGCTCTCAGAATGTCCCACGTACTCCCTCAACCTCAGGGGCACATGCCCTAGCCCTCAAGGGGCAGGGAGTTTACAGCCAAAGTGGCAAGTGGGAGAAGAGACCACTCACTCCATGCAGGACTTCCTTCCACCAGGATGAGCTTCTGTGTGCCACTGGTAATCTCACCTACAACAACTGAGGCTTTGTGGGGACCAGATATCTTTATGTTGGGTATTATATATATTATATATATTAACAACCCTAGAAGCCCCCAGGAAACTAGCAAGTGCTTTATCCACAGAGGCTCAGTAAATATGTAAATGTGGCTGAACTAATTTAGAGTCCTAAAACATCAAGATCTATACAGTTCTATAAGATAGCTACTAGCCCACAGCAAATATCATCCTCAATGGGGCTCACAGCCTTCCCGTTGAGATCAGGAACACGACAAGGATGCCCACTCTCACCTCTCTTGTTCAACATAGTATTAGAAGTCCTAGCAACAGCAATCAGACAACAAAGAGAAATAAAAGGTATTCAATTGGCAAGGAAGAAGTCAAACTCTCTTTCCTTGCAGATGACATGATACTTTATATGGAAAACCCAAAAGACTCCACCCCCAAACTACTAGAACTCATACAGCAATTCAGTCATATGACAGGATATAATGTCAATGTACAAAAATCAGTTGCTTTCTTATACACTAACAATGAAAATACAGAAAGGGAAATTAAAGAATCAATTCCATTTACTATAGCACCAAGAACCATAAGATACCTGGGAATAAATCTAACCAAAGAGGTAAAGGATCTGTACTCGAGGAACTACAGAACACTCACGAAAGGAATCAAAGAAGACACAAAAAGATGGAAGACCATTCCCTGCTCATAGATCAGAAAAATAAACATTGCAAAAATGTCTATACTGCCTAGAGCAATCTATACTTTTAATGCCATTCCAATTAAAATTTCGCGGGCATTTTTCAAAGAGCTGGAGCAAACAATCCTAAAATTTGTATGGAACCAGAAGAGATGCCAAATTGCTAAGGAAATGTTGAAAAAAAAAAAAAAAACTGAGGGCATCACATTGCCTGATTTCAAGCTTTCCTACAAAGCTGTGATCACCAAAACAGCATGGTACTGGCATAAAAACAGACACATAGACCAGTGGAACAGAGGAGAGAGCCCAGATATGGACCCTCAACTCTATGGTTAGATAATCTTCAACAAAGCAGGAAAAAATATGCAGTGGAAAAAAGACAGTCTCTTCAATAAATGGTGCTGGGAAAATTGGGCAGCTATATGTAGAAGAATGAAACTCGACCATTCTCTTACACCATACACAAAGATAAACTCAAAATGGATGAAAGACCTCAACATGAGGCAGGAATCCATCAGAATCATAGAGGAGAACCTAGGCAGTAACCTCTTCGATATCGGCCACAGCAACTTCTTTCAAGATATGTCTCCAAAGGCAAAGGAAATAAAAATGAAAATGAATTTTGGGGACTTCCTCAAGATCAAAATCTTCTGCACAGCAAAGGAAACAGTCAACAAAACAAAAAGGCAACCCACGGGATGGGAGAATATATTCGCAAATAACAGTACAGACAAAAGGCTGATACCCAGGATCTATAAAGAACTTCTCAAACTCAATACACACAAAACAGATAATTATGTCAAAAAATGGGCAGAAGACATGAACAGACACTTCTCCAATGAAGACATACAAATGGCTAAGAGACATATGAAAAAATGTTCATCATCACTAGCCATCAGGGAGATTGAAATAAAAACCACATTGAGATATTACCTTACACCAATTAGAATGGCCAAAATTAGCAAGACAGGAAACAACATGTGTTAGAGGGGATGTGGAGAAAGGGGAACCCTCTTACACTGTTGGTGGGAATGCAAGTTGGTGCAGCCTCTTTGGAGAACAGTGTGGAGATTCCTCAAGAAATTAAAAATAGAGCTTCCCTATGACCCTGCCATTGCACTACTGGGCATTTACCCCAAAGATACAGATGTAGTGAAAAGAAGGGCCATCTGTACCCCAATGTTTATAGAAGCAATGGCCACGGTTTCCAAACTGTGGAAAGAACCAAGATGCCCTTCAACAGACGAATGGATAAGGAAGATGTGGTCCATATCCACTATGGAGTATTATGCCTCCATCAGAAAGGATGAATACCCAACTTTTGTAGCAACATGGACAGGACTGGAAGAGAAGATGCTGAGTGAAATAAGTCAAGCAGAGAGAGTCAATTATCATATGGTTTCATTTATTTGTGGAGCATAACAAATAGCATGGAGGACAAGGGGAGTTAGAGAGGAGAAGGGAGTTGGGGGAAATTGGAAGGGGAGGTGAACCATGAGAGACTATGGACTCTGCAAAACAATCTGAGGGGT
>NC_081570.1:103325401-103340944 GCF_022355385.1 Mustela nigripes | reverse complement strand
CAATCTGAGGGGTTTGAAGCAGCGAGGGGTGGGAGGTTGGGGGAACCTGGTGGTGGGTATTAGAGAGGGCATGGATTGCATGGAGCACTGGGTGTGGTGCAAAAACAATGAATACTGTTATGCTGAAAATTAATTAATTAATTAATTTTTAAAAACCACATTGAGATACCACCTTATACCAGTTAGAATGGCCAAAATTAACACGACAGTAAATAGTGTGTGTTGGAGAAGATGTGGAGAAAGGGGAACCCTCTTATACTGTTGGTGGGAATACAAGTCAGTGCAGTCACTTTGGAAAACAGTGTGGAGATTCCTTAAGAAATTAAAAATAGAGCTTCCCTATGACCCTGCCATTGCACTACTGGGTATTTACCCCAAAGATACAGATGTAGTGAAAAGAACGGCCATCTGTACCCCAATGTTTATAGCAGCAATGGCCATGGTTGCCAAACTGTGGAGAGAACCAAGATGCCCTTCAATGGATGAACGGATAAGGAAGATGTGGTCCATATCCACTATGGAGTATTATGCCTCCATCAGAAAGGAAGAATGCCTAACTTTTGTATCAACATGGATGGGACTGGAAGAGATTATGCTGCATGAAATAAGTTTAAGCAGAGGGAGTCAATTATCATATGGTTTCATTTATTTGTGGAGCATAAGAAAAACATGGATGACATGGGGAGATGTAGAGGAGAAGGGAGTTGGGGGAAATTGGAGGGGGAGACAAACCATGAGAGACTATGGACTCTGAAAAACAATCTGAGGGTTTTGAAGGGGCAGGCAGAGGGAAGTTGGGTGAGCCTGGTGGTAGGTATTATGGAGGGCACATGTTGCATGGAACACTGGTCGTGGTACATAAACAACGAATTCTGGTACACTGAAAAGAAATTTTAAAAATGAAAAATTTTAAAAAATCAAAATTAAAATTAAAAAGAGATAGCTACTAGCCACACGTGACTACCTCATATTAAATTAATTAAGTAAACAAAATTCTGAAGCTATACTAGACACATCTCATGTGTTCCATAAGCATTTCAATCACCATAGGAAGTTCTAGGAGAAAGCATGGATTCTAAACCAACGATGATGGTATATTTTTGAAGAATGTGATTTGATGCCAAGAGGAGGAGAGAAACTATCAGTATATGTTGAGAGATGTAAAGCATTTTGCTGACTATAGCAGAAATCAGCAAACATAAGTGTTGGCCCATTTCTTCCCTATATGCTCACTGCAAACTTGCTTTGTTTTTTATTCTTCTCTGCCAGGTGCAAAAACTGAAGTTAAATAACCATTTTTACAATTCTAGGACCCTGGTCGGGATTAAATTTGTTTTGAGGCTGGGGAAGAAAAGGGAATTCTACAAAGCACGTAGGCAGCTGTCTTGGTGATGGTGAACCTAAGACTTACTAAGCATGACTCTGTATTTCTCCAGCTGGTTGGCCTGGGCAAAGACCGTGGCTTCTGATATCAGCAGCTTCTCCTGGAGGTCCTGGTAGCGTTGTCTGCACTGGGCCAGCTGGGAGCGCAGGTGCTTGGTGGATCCAGGAAGGCTAAATTCTGATGGAGTCCCAGGGTCTCGGGCCTGGGGCTGGTTATCCAGCTGTGAAAAGAGCCAGCATAGGGACCAGGCAGTAACAGTCCTGGGCAGTCCTGGCCCCTTCCCTTTCTGACCCCCGGTGGACTATATTCATGGGTTTGTTTCAGCATTCCTCAAGCCCTTTGGTAGTGCTTTCCAGTTCCAGTTCCAAGCTCCTGCAGAGCTAGGATAATGTTTTATTCATCTCTGTATTTTCAGCACAAAGTACAGTGCCATTAGAGTCTACTGAGGGGCTCTCAGTAAAGGTTGGTTCAGCGGTTAAAGAGAGGAGGGGTAGAAACCTCTCCTCATCTATCCTCATGCTCCTGTCGCAGCCTTGTCCTCCACTCCCCCCAGCCCAAATCCTCTCTAGTCTCCATTTACTCAATAGTCAGCAAAGCCCCTCGCATTAGGAGGATCCCAACAGCCCAATCCTGTGGCTCATGAACAGACACCTAGGATGGGCTGTGAAGAAAATGGCAGTGATATGGAGAGATGTCATTACACACCATTGTCAGGGCTGCCTTAAGTCCCAAGCATCCCTATATGGCATCCTATTGAAATGACTTGTTTTATGCCATCTTTCCCCACCACACAGCAGACTTACGGGCAGAGACTGGGTCTTTCTGCCTGCTGCCCAATGCCTAGTGTGCCATCTGGAAAATGAAACACTATTTATGAAAAATTAATTACCCAAGTAATGTTTGTGAGACAATGTTGTAAAAGCATTTCCAAAGGCTGAATGTGTGAGGAATATTACCACTGCTTGGGAGGCAAAGAAGCCCTTCCCTCAGTCCTTCTGACCCATGGAGCAGAACTGTTTTAGGTAAAAACTGTTACTTCCAGGCCTTCTCCACAGGTCTCTATTTCCATCTAAACCCACACTTACTTGGTGGCCATCCACGGCGAGGGCAGCCCCAAGATCAAGACTCTGGGGTCTGGGGCAGGGCCTTATGGTCACGTGCTCCTCTTCCTGGCATTGGGGCTTCTCAGGAGAACAGACCAGCTCTGTGTTCATTCTGTCGATCTCCCGGACCAGGCGTGCAAGGAGCTCTGGGCTAAGCTTACTATTCCCATCCTTGCTGCTCAGCACGAGCTGTTCTTTGAGGAGGCTGATGATGTTGTGGGCATTCTTCAGTTTTCCCTGGAGCTTTCTGAATTCAGCCTGAAGGCTATTCTCATTCAGACCCCCTCTGGCTACCACAGTTTCCACTGCTACCTCGCCCTTCTCCTTGTCTTCCTCAATCTCCCATCCGTCAGACATTGCTTCTCCCATCTGCTCTTTCAGCTCTGCATTCTCAAGGCAAAGGCTCAGCATGGTGTTCCTGCAGGAAACACACACACAACATGAGGGGGTGGCTCCTCTCTCAGCCTCAGTTTCCATAGCCCCCATCTCAGCCCAGCAGAGACTCAGAGACACCCCAAAGCAGGAGGCCACCTCAGAGATGGACAAGGGCTCCCTTATTGGATAGACTCAGGAGGAGAGACTCCTGCATTACCACAGCTACTTGGTGGCAACACAGTCCCTAAAAATCTTGGACTCAACACACATGGTCTAGTTGTCTTTACCCTGGTCATGTAGCCTCATGTTCTTTTTTTTTTTTTTTTTTTAAGATTTTATTTATTTGAGATAGAGAGAGAATGAGAGCATAAGTAGTAAGTAGTGGCAGAGTCAAAAGGAGAGGAAGAGGGAAAAGCAGGCTCCCCACTGTGCAGGGAGCCCGATGCTGGACTTGGTCCCAGAACCTGGGATCATGGCCCAAGTCAAAAGCAAATGCTAAGCCGACTGAGCTACCCAGGTGCCCACTCAGCCTCATGTTCTCCTTTTCACTGGTCTCTGGAATAAACAACGGTACTTACAGTGTTAAGAAAAAAAAAAAAAGAATAAGAAAGACCTTTCCTGGGACAAGTTTATTATGGGTTCTACAATTCTATTAATTATCATTGGTCAGTTTTCAACCACTGGATGAGAAATTGGGACCTAGGAAAACAAGAAATAAATAATACCAGTCAGAACTACAATCAAATGTACTTCTGTAATTATTTGCTTTATGTCTGGCTCTTTCAATAGATCATCTTCATGAGGTCAGGGACTCGTCCTGTCCTTTTCACCCTGTATTCTCAGGGCCTCCACAGTGCCTGCCACATAAAACATGCATACTTGTAGAAGACATAAAATGGATAAACAATTAATTTTCACCAAGACATTCTAGACTCCATCCTTTCTTCACACCGAACCCTTCACCAGGGTTGGATGGAAGTGTTAAAAAAAACAACAATAACATTGCTTTAACAAGGCAATTCATTTAAATAGGCAGTTTGCTTAACCTCTTTGAGCTTCAGTCTCCTTTTACATAAAATAAGGATAACTCATACCTAGTAAAGCTACTGGATGCTTAAATGGAATTGCATATATGGTCTAGTCAGTTCAGGGTCTACAACAGAGGAATCATTTTATTCTGCTATACCAGCTGCAGACCTGAAAAGTTCTAACATCAGAATTCTATGAGGTACTTGTAAAAAAACACGACAAAACAACAACAAAAACAAAAACCCGCAACTTTAGAGCTAAGGCCTATGGATCTACATTTTACTTAAGTCCTGCAGGTGATCCGTAAGCACACTATATTGAGAACTGCTGACTAGAAGAGGCATGGGAAACTAGTAATTCACACCTGAAGAATTAGCAGTTAGCTCTCCCCCTAGATTGAGTTTCTTAGACTCCTGAACTGGTTGGCTCAGTCAGGAGAGCATGTGACTCTTGATCTCGAGGTTGTGAGTTCAAGCCCCACGGTGAGCAGAGAGATTACTTAACAACTTGTGCTTTCACTTAAGTAGAATTTCACTTCAGTAGAAGGAAATATCATGAGGGCACTTGGGTAACTCAGTCAGTTAAGCATCCGACTCTTGATTTCAGCTCAGGTCATGATCTCAGGGCTGCGAGACTGAGCCCCACATCAGGCTCTGCACCAGGCATAGAGGCTGTTCAAGATTCTCTCTCTCCTCTCCTTCCAACCCTCCACCTCCTTGTGCATACACTCTCACACTTACTCTCTCTAAAAAAAAGAAAGAAAGAAAGAAAGAAAGAAAGAAAGAAAAAGAAGAAAAGAAAAAGAAAGAAAGAAAGAAAGAAAGAGGTGTCTGGGTGGCTCAGTCCCTTAAGTGTCTGCCTTCGGCTCAGGTCATGATCCCAGGGTCCTCAGATCAAGCCCCGCATTGGGCTATCTGCTCAACAGAGAGACTGTTGTCCCTCCCCCTCTGCCTACTGCTCTATCTACTTGCGCTTTCTCTGTATATCTTTATCAAATAAATAAATAAAAATCTTTAAAAAAAAAGGAAGGAATATCATAATTCAGAGTAAAAGAACCAGCATGACGATGATCATGAGAATATTTCCAATACTGTTCTAAAAAGTATATAGCATAGAAGAAAAGGCTTAGATATTAAAAATTCAGAGGCAGGGGTCTAGCCATGGACTAAAATGCAACTTTGAGCAAGCTGCTAGATCATTGTAGAATGGAGTTTCCTTGACTATGAAATAAGGATTAGGCTAGATGCCAAGGTCCTCTTCAGCACTAATATTATTCTATGACTTGGGGACGTTTAAGTGGCACATAATAGGCAGGGAATCTATAGGGCATGAATTAGAAATTGTACAACCGCACTGCTGTGCTCTAAACAACAGGCCCCATGATGATTATGACCCTCAGGGATGAACGAATGAATGGATTAGTCCTACCTTATCAGTTTGTTCCCCAAGCATCTTCTGAAAAATGCCATGAAAAACAGAGTGAGCACCTGGGTGGCTCAGTCAGCTAAGCGTCTACCGTAGGCTAAGGTCATGATCCCAGGATGCTGGGATCAAACCCTGTGTCAGGCTCCCAGCTCAGTGGGGAGTCTGCTTTTCCCTCTCCTCCCCACCTGTGCGCTCTCTCTATCTCTGTCTCTCTCTTAAATAAATAAATAATATATTTTTTAAAAAACCCACAGTGGTCAGTCTCACCAATGAATCAGCTATATACCACTTCTGTAAAGTTAACAAAACAGCAGAGATTTCTAAAAGTGCTATTCCATGATTTAGGGATTCATGCAGCTAAGAGAGAGCTGAGTGGAAGCAAAGGGGCCCCAGTATACATCATCTTCCCTCAGGGACTCTTCTGGTTCCACACACAGCAGTGAAGCATCATGGGTAGTAGGACATTCTTCAAAATGTTCCAGTCAATGGAAAAGAGCAATACCTGTCATACACCGGGAGATTTTCACTTGTGACTCAATGGCTAATAATGGGCATTATTACATGGAATTAAGACCAGATTTAAATAATCTGAATGATCACCATTAACCAATATTGAGTTTTCTCTTAAGAATTTGAACCAATAATGCACGGAGCTTGGGATGTGGATCAGGAAGCCCTAAAGCAGCACAAATGCCTTCGTTGCAGCGAGCTGAACTCCCTTGCCTATGGGGACCTCCCGATGGGCAGGCTCTCCTCCTCTGGGTGGTGTCCTACCTGATGTGGGCCACAGAGGAGAATCCTGCTTCCTCAATTTGAGCCTTTAGCTCTTTCAGTTCCCCCTCAGCTCTCCTCTTCTCCTCTAAGTGTTGGTGGATCTCGGCCCTCAGGTGGAGCATTTCCTCCTGAAGACCTCTGTTATTGTCCCCTCCTGCTGAGGAAGGAGGAGGAAGACATACATTTTGGGTCTCCACAGCTGCCAGGCTTTTCTCCAAGGCCACCTTGATGAGCTGAAAGAAAATCATAATTTAAAGAAGTTAGGTCATGAGAGATGATCCAAGAGGAACATCAGATTGCAAAGGCAGCCATTAATGGGAGCAAAAAAGCCCTAAAATGAGCTCTCCCTAAGGACTTTCTCAGCCATAAGCACCCTCGAGACTGGTATGGATGGGGAGGACACGAGACAGCCAGCGTTCGGAACTGCTGCCATGGGGAAGAAGAGCCGCATCCAAATATGGGTGAGAAAAAAACACAAGCCCATCATAAATAAAAACCCAATGTTATTGTTCATTGAGGTTTACACAGGACCAGAGTGTAGATGCTGATTTCTTCTCTCCCTGGGGAACCAAGTCTCCTGAGAGGCTTCTTACAAGACAGGAAACTTCCTTCACACCACAATATCCAAGTCCTTGACTATAGAGATCTCAGCTTGAGACACCAGCTCTCAGAGCCTAAGGCCAAGCCTGCACCTCATGCCCTAAAAAGGAAGACTGAGACAGGAGGCACTCAGCCACAGGTAAAACAGCAGCTTAATTTCACTGCCGGCAGGAGAATCACACCCCATAACTACGGAGAAGTTAAAGTGAGGCCACCTGCCCACTTGCTTATCACTCTTGCGCTGATGCTGACAGGCAAACTCTCTCTACAAATCTAAGCACCTGAGGAGAAAACAAGGTGGAAACAACTTCCCAACACCTTTCTATGTTCCGTGGATACTCCTGAAGTTACTCTTCAGTGCGTCAACTCAAGCAGATCGTGTAGCTTTTCCTCAAAGAATTGTTTAAAGACTTTCTTATTGTTCATTTTGGGTTCCTCTCCAGTTTCCCCCACACTCTTAAAAATATAGAAACCAGGGACGCCTGGGTGGCTCAGTTGGTTAAGCAGCTGCCTTCGGCTCAGGTCATGATCCCAGCGTCCTGGGATCGAGTCCCACATCGGGCTCCTTGCTCCGCAGGGAGCCTGCTTCTCCCTCTGACTCTGCCTGCCACTCTGCCTGTGCTCACTCTTGCTCTCTCTCTCTCTCTCTCTGACAAATAAATAAATAAAATCTTTAAAAAAAAAAATATATATATATATATAGAAACCAAAACCTGAGTATGACAACCCACTCCGTGTATGACTAAGTATTTTTGTGCAAGGGTTTCTTGTCCATCCATCCAATATTAATCTTAATACATCCCAATGCTATGTTGCTTCTTTCTCCTCTCGGCGACTGCACTTTGGGGTTCTACTTAGCTTCAGGTCTATGTTGACCTCCCAATTTCCCACCTCTGTGCCACAGCTATTTTGGGCTCATGCTGTTTCTTCTATCTGTATTAACAGTGTGGCTTGTACTTGTCGCTGGTAAATTCGTTCTGGCTATCCAGAATCATTTCTCAATGATCAAAGTCTTCAAAATATTTTATGTGCATCTTCATAAATCAAGTAGTAGCCACTTGATTGGGCATGATTTGTAGAATTAATTACATGCTTTATACCTTCATTCAGGTCACAAATATATAGAACAGAACAGGGCCCGAGCTGCTTAAATGGAACAATGACTGACAGAGCTGCTTGGCCTGGCACAAAGCCACAGACTTCTGCTCATAATGGAGCTCAGTAAGACCTAGGCTGCATGGGTGGAGTCAGTTCACAGCATGAATTTGCCAGTAGCACAGCCGTTGAGGTTGCAAAGAAAAGAATGAAAAAGGATGCATAGACACAGCTGCTCATTTGCCAGGCCTTCCTCGGGTTCTGAGCCTGACTTTTGCCTCTCTTGTTCTCCTACCGGACTCAGTTAGGTTGGCCTATCTCCATATGTGCCACCAAGCACTTGGGACAAAATAAAGGGGGACTGGATAAAACGACTTTTGAATATTTAAGACCTCAACCCCTCATTTAAACTATGAGATGTTATCTTTCTATATAAGCCCTTTCAACGAACTTAACTAAAATAAACATAGGCAGGGCACCTGGGGGTCGCAGTCAGTTAAGCATCTGCCTTCAGCCTCAGGTCTTGATCTCAGTGTCCTGGGACTGACTCCCACGTTGGGCTTCCTGCTCAGTGGGGAATCTGCTTCCCTCCTGCCCCTGTCCCTGCTTGTGCTCTCTCTCTCAAATAAATAAATAAAACCTTTAAAAGATAAATAAATAAACACTACCCTCAGCTTTGAATATGGGCACTTTATTCTTCGCTAAAACCTAAGTGTTCTTTCTCTTTAAAAATAACAACTCACTTTGGGGCTTCTGGGTGGTTCAGTCAGTCAAGTGTCTGCCTTCGGCTCGGGTCATGATCCCAGGGTCCGGGGATCGAGCTCCGTGTTGGGCTCCCTGCCTAGCAGGGAGTCTGATTGTCCCTCTCCCCCTACCCCCTGCTTGTGTTCTCTCTCTCAAATAAATAAATCTTTTTTTTTAAAGTCTCATTTTAATAATATCTTTTTTTCTAAGTGGGCTCCGTACCCAGGGAGGAGCACAACATGGGGCCTGAACTCATGACCTAGAGATCCAGACCTCAGCTAAGATCAAGACTGGATGCCCAAGTAACTGACTGAGCCACCCAGGTGTCCCATCTATACCTATCTATTTTTAAGCTGCCTTCTGAATGCATGTTATCTTTCACTAATTTAAATACACCTAGTTTCTTTAAAAATAAAAAAGAACCACAGAATGTCAATACCAGAAAGGACCTGAAGGTACACCTGGTCTAATTTCCCACTTTAAAATTAGAAAATAGAGGGACGCCTGGGTGGCTCAGTTGGTTAAGCAGCTGCCTTCGGCTCGGGTCATGGTCCCGGCGTCCTGGGATCGAGTCCCACATCGGGCTCCTTGCTCCGCAGGGAGCCTGTTTCTCCCTCTGACTCTGCCTGCCTCTCTGTCTGCCTATGCTCGCTCTCGCTTGCTCTCTCTCTGACAAATAAATAAATAAAATCTTAAAAAAAAAAAAAATTAGAAAATAGAGCTATGATTTGTTTCCCAGCTAATTTGGGTTCTGTGTCAGAGGAAGCTTACTTTAGGTTAACTTATCTTTAAAATTGAAATGCAAATGCATGAAAAATGACTCAGAATCTAGCTTTTTAATCAGTTTTTCTTGCTCATCTATGGAAAGTTGACATTTCTATAAATTTTCCCAAATAAAATAAAATTTTCAGTATGTGTGGTGTTAGTATGAATCCTTTAGGTCTATTGTTAATCATATCTCATACAGAATCCTCCCCACTGGCCAGTTCCTAATTCATTTATTCTATTGCTTCCATGGTATAATTAAACCTCTTTTGTGTGTGCTGGGTTTCCTTTTACCCTACAGAAATTCATATGCAAGTCTGATCTCCTGTTTGAATCACGTTGTTTTGTTTTTACCCTATGACATATGTTTCACAATGTAAATCAGTTCTCACACATGTGAAAGGCATTAATGATTTTTTTCAAGTTCTTCACAAGACATCTACTGATTTTTTTCTCCTTCATTGCATTTGATACTTGATAACTTTTTTCTGTTGCACACATTCAAATGAAGAAAGTCAATGCTTGATTCATTTCACAGGCATTTCCTAGTTATTTATTAGAGACCTTACATTTGCTTGAGAATGGGATTTTGTGGGAGATACCTGGAGAAAATTACCAACATAGCCAGACCTGAGACTTCCAGATGTGAATGAGTCTAAAAATAAGGATGAAGCAACTTGTTTTGGCCAAAAGATAGCTCTTGCCTTGGAAGGAACACAATGTGGGATGTGTTTGTTAGGGGAAGTCTGTGTATACTGGAGGTAGAAAGGTAGCTTGGTGTTGAATAAAGTTTACCTTCCAAGGATGTGGTGAAGAGGAACTCAGAGCCTAACTGTAAGAGACTATTTCACTGGAAACCAGCAAACACAGTTTTGAGAATCTGGACACAACAGTTATGGCAAAACAAGCTTTATTTATTTGGCAGCCAGACAGTCACGCCCTCAAACTCCAGAAAAGCTGAAGTGAATTTACAATGATTTCATACACCAAGGTTCCTCCTACCCAAAACTAGACATTGATTTTCAAGGAAAGGTGATGGAAAGAAAATTATGCTTACCCAAGATATCTCCATCCAACAGGTATATAAATTTGTCTATCATGAGCCCTATCCAAAGGCTAACAATATAAGTATCTCTGCCAAATAATAGGGCAGCCATTGCAAGGGAAATACACTTGCCCCAATGCAAAATGTTTAGTCCAGGGTTGAACTGACCTTCTCAAAATGTGATCTGGTTATTTGCCCCATACTAGGCTATAGGAAGGAAGTTTGAGGAAGGAATAACTTTACAAACCAGTTTGCCTACAACTGAGAACTAGAGCGAAGGGCTCACATGACTACTCATAGTTAAGATCGTGTCAATCAGAATCTGGCTGTCTTCACATCTGTATCTCTTGTTCACTTTTTCTGGAGCTAATCCTGTCCACAGCAGCAATAACCACATGACCAGCTGATACCCCAATCTAAATCTTAGAATGGACATTTGCTTATCTTGTAGATCCCTCTCTTCTTCTCAGAGCCCCTCAGGGACTTTAAGGAGTGAGAGGCAGAGGGATCTGTCCAGAGAGGCAATACTGTACATAATTAAAGTCACAAGCATTGGTTAGGAGAAGTTAGTAGAAGATGTTCAAGCAAAAGGAGAAGTGGAATTCATGCAAGAATTTAAGGGAGAAATAAGCGTCAGGTACGGCTAGAGCAACAAAAAGGGGATCTTGGTAGAAGGGGAAGAAATGGTGTTGAGGGCATGAGGTATCCCAGACAGCTAACTACTCATGTCCTCAAGAGCCAAAGACTATGCCACGTCCAGTGAGATTTGAGGAATGCTCATGTAGGTTCTTTTTGTTGGTCTCCTCTTTTTCTTATACAGGAGGTATAGAGGCAGACCCAGAGCACCTCACTTTCCCAGCAGTTTCTCTAATAGCTCCAAGGAAGCTATCCCTGGAAAAGCCCAGCTACTTCTGCAGAAGGACAGATAACAAATGATCTACTTTCTCCTTAATAACTCAGAGATTCACAGGCACAGTCCATGTAGGAGGTGTGATTGCTAAGTGTCACTGGGCAAGGTAGAGACACACAGGAGTGACAGTGAGTGTACTGGGATCACTGTCAGTGACTTAATCTCTCAGGTCCAAGGCATTCAACTCTTGAGCTTGCGAACTGCTGGTTGTACCTTCAGTGATGGCTGGTATGAACAGTATTTCAGCCCTGGGTACCAAGTTCTGAGTTTGATAGGGGCTTGCTCTTGAAGTGTCACCTGCTGGTCACTGATGTGTCCCAACCTGGGTGGTCTGTCAGGTTATCCAACAGACTTCTCTTTTGGGTAACGAGATTTCACCAAGACAGAGATCCCTGCTTTGGAAGCATTTCCGATCCCCTTGGAGGTTCTCAGCACTTTCCTGAAGTGGATCTTAGGCCTGCCACCTCCCTCAGCAGCCCTCCGATGAATTCCTGTCTTCGGTGGTGTGTTTCAGTTACAAAAACCCAAGAGCAGAACTATCCATGGTCTTGTTGTAAGTAAACATCCTTCTGAAGCTAGAGCTATAGGTGGTACATAGGGGCAAAGGTGGGAAGGAGGAGCAAGAGATAGAAGTAGAGGGGGAGAAAAGGTGGATTGGAGAGAAAAGTGGAGTGAGGATAGGGGCTGGCTGGCAATGTGGCTGGGAAGCTCAGGGAGGGCGGAAAGAAGTCTGGGAAGTGGTTTTTATAAAAAGATATCTTCTTACTCTAGGCTTACATGGGCTGCAGGAGACTACCAGACCCCAAAGGGCTATGAGCCTGCCACCCTGGGAACCCAGAACTTGACTTGGACTTACTTGCTGGCTACTGTGTGCAGCTTCCTCCTCGATGCTGTCTGTGAACTCAGTGCTAGCGTCTTCAGTATCATCCCCTGTGGCTGCACCTGGAAGTGAGTCCAGAAGAGAAAGGTGATTTCCTTCACAGGTGGCTTTCAGACAGCAGCTAAAATTACACTTTTTGCCATCTGCCTCTGATTTCTTCCTTTCCCCATATGCATGGACCCTGGCCAGCAGGGCTGAAGGCAGAACCACTGTACCAAATCTGCAGAAAAGACTTATATCACTGATATTTTCTAATACTTAAGCTTAAGCCTTAAAACATTCACTGACTTTGACTGCACAGACCTGTACCTAAAGAGTGGGCTGTTAGATAGAGTGGTTACCCCCTCACCAATTTCCAGAAAGCCTGAACTATTTCCTGTCCTGTCAACCTGGCCATGTAACACCTTTGTCTTTTGAAACATGGGCCCAACATGACTAACTTTTTCCCCACCATTAAGTACTGAGAGGGTCCCTGATCAAGGGAGACCTGCTTTTCTCATCCTTTTCCATCTCTGGGATGATGGAGTGACCATATCTCTGAGGAACACCCCTCTAGGGGCTGTGTATTCTACAGAAGCTCAGGACCAGTCAAAACTCAAGGTACAGAATGGTTTTAGTGCTTCCTAATTCCTTTATCCCCCCCTTCTCTCTCAAACTCTTGTTCAATGCCCCCAGCATCTTTTGCCTGAAGGGTTTCTTATACTTCCAAGTGAGTTTTAATACATTCTTTTGTTTCTTAAAGATGGACAGAGTCATCTGAGGACACAAACATCTGCGTCTTGCACTAAGGGAGGGACAATGGCTGCAGTTTGTGGTCTGGGCAAAGATCTGAGACACTGTTGACTGATAGAACTTTTTGTAATTCTATGCATATGCTGCCCAATACAGTAGACACACATGGTTACTGAGCACTCAAAATGGGCTAAGGCAATTGAGGAACTGATTCTTTTATTTAATTCAAATTTAAATTCAGCTAGGCACACAGGGCTCATGGCCACCATATTGGACAGAACAAAGCTAGGGCATTTCTTCCTCTCCATATCTGTTATAATAAAAGACTGTCCATCCAATTTTAGATTAAGACCTGTGGCCCACATTACTGATTTCTTCTGAAGTTGGGGGAATTTATGATGGTTAATTCATTTTAACACCAAAGAAAATCTACCATGACACTCCCCATGTCTACAGAACAGGTCTTATAGAAACTGCCTAAGTTAGAGAAATCTGAGATGGCAATCTGATTCTAGCCTCAGCAACCAACCTATTAAAACTATTATGGCCACCGAGTAACCTGTGCCTGAAAGAGATTAGGTGGTTTGTTCACGGTTACACAGATGGTCCTGACAAGAGCTGTGCCAAGAAGTCAGGTCTCTGGACTTTCAGAGAGAGGCAACTCACTGCTCCTTCTGGTGACAAATCATTTCTTTATCTTTGCTTCTTCCTCCAAGAACAAAGAACGTGCTCCTGAGCTCAGACATCCATGGATAAATAATGAGCATCCATTATCCTCTCTGCAGATAAGGTGAACAGGTCCATCTCACATCTTCATTCCATCTCCTGTCATCTGCAAGTTCATGCTGGAGCATTTGCAATGACCCAGGCCAATCTAATTAAAGTACTAGAAGGTAGTAAGTATGTTGCCCTAACAACCTAATTTTATGACTCATTCCATGAATGTTGTATTAACGTTGGACCAAGTTTCTGTGCCCTGTTCAATAATGTCCTACCTATAAGAGGTAACTCCATCACTCAGATTGTTAGGGATTCCTTGGCAGACATTGTACAAGAGGGATTTCCAATACTTACTCTTTCAAACCAGCCCCAGAACCATCTCATTCACAATAGTAGCTGCAGAGAGATGGATGAACAGACTCCCTATGCTTTGGCAACTCACTGAAATCCAGGATGCTAATTCACTTGTGGACATCCATATCTTACTATACTTATTTTGGAAAATCATTCCCTGAGCAACAGTAGAGATCAGAATCTTGTATTTTTTTCTTTGTAAAGGAAATGAATGTCCCACTCAATGACAGATTAAGAAAACATGGTTCTCACATTGTTTCTCCTCTGAGCTTCAGGCTAGAGAATGTTCCTGTGGTTGAAGAAAGTTCAGCTGGATGAGTTGAACTCATCTCCATTATTATTCTTGGGGACTTCTGTGGCCACGCTGCCCCACATCCCAGGGGGATTCCTGGGCTTAGGTTCCAGGAGTAAGGTTGAGGGACGATTGGAAAAAGTGACTGTCACTGGTCTTGAAGGCTTTCATCTCACATGTTCTGTCCTCCACTTACCTTTGTTGGCCTTTCTGATGCCTTGCCTGTATTTTTAGATAATTTTCTCTCTGTAATTCACTCAGGGTCACAATACTACGGTTTTGACTTCATCAGGAGTTAAATGGAGACAAAGTAAGCATGCCCATTTCATCCCAGCATTCTACTACATAGAGGTTTTGCTTTCCTTATTTATTTTTAGCTAGTTTAGTCTGCTGTGGTTCCTTTAGAATAGCTTCAACAGTTGCTCAGCCTTTTACCAATTTGAATTAGAATGCTGAAGGCTGTGGGGAGAGGGGGCTAGAATAAAGGTGAAAAAGTTTTATAGAAAAAAATTGAAATGAGTAAGTTATTCCACATAAAACCCTGTAGGTTTACACTAGACACCTTTGTTACCATTTTTTTTTAAATCAATGACAATAATTTTTCTTTTTTGAGGGAATATCCTTTCCTAAGCTTTTACAAGGCAACAAAATGCTATCTTCTGAACTAACTGGTGATGTTCTAAATTTCTGATTTAAATCTACTATACTTTATATTGGTGCACCTACTGCTTATTATTTGAGATACTCTGAAAAGTGAGAGTCTGTCGCTTCAAATTTAACTTTCTTCTCCAGGTTTTATATCCAGGTTAAGTTTTACATGTTAGAAGAAATTTCATTAAACTTTTTATTTTGAGGCTTTGATGGCGGTTCCCAAATTGTGGTTTGTGCAAATTTCTACACTTAGACCCATATATGTAATGGAGGGTGTGCCCCAAACTCCCTTTTAGATTTAGAAAATTATTCTCCACCAGCTGACTTGATAAAGTACACAGAAATAAAATATCATAATTCCTTCTGTGAAAATCTAAGTGTCATGCACATGTAATTCTTTTAATCATTGAAACAGAAATGGATGGTTTTGTGGAGATTTTTAAATTGAGGATGGCATTAATTATTAAGAATATGGACCCTGGAGACTGCTTCAGCTAGCCGGAGATCAGCTAGATAGCTTATCTAAAGATTGCAAACACCTGAAAATCCATCGGCAGATCGAAGAGAAGAAGAACAGCAACTCTGGAAACAGAAAATCAGCCACTTTCTGAAAGGTAGGACCGGCGGAGAAGTGAATCCAAAGCGACGGGAAGATAGACCCCGGG
>NC_081570.1:103206463-103320401 GCF_022355385.1 Mustela nigripes | reverse complement strand
AAATTAAAAAAAAAAAAAAAAAAAAGAATATGGACCCTGAAGCCCAACTGTCTGGGTTTGATTTTTGCTTCTATCATTAGTTCTGTGACCCTATTAGGCAAGCCACAACCTTTCTGTAACTCCGTTTCCTTACTTACTAAGTAGGGGAAACAGTGATATCCACGCCAGAGAGTCATTCACTAGTGAACTTCAAAGGATTTGTTGTGTTTGAAGTGCTTAGAACAGTGTTTGGCAAACAGTGTATATGCATTAAATATTGCCTTTAAGCATTATTATCATTAGTAAACTGACATGGTCTGTGGGCTGAAAAAAGGTGGCCATGGAACCTAAGTGTAATCTGCAGAGATAAATTTTATACTTAATGTTATAATTGGATGATCTTGATTGCACTTATCTGCACTTCCTTACTTATAAATTTCTGTTTCCCCCAACAGGAGGCTTGAAGTAATACTTTTGGTCTCTCTCCTTCACAGGACAGTTGAAAAAACAGAGTTGTCAGTAAAGTAGGATGAATTCCTTTGGACAGGTGCTTTTACAAATAGGATTCATCATTATTACATTATAACTGCCTTAAAACTCCATCATGTATGAATAAGCCTTAGAGGAAAAATCATAGACTGTTAATTCTTCAGTAATGAGCCCGAACTGGGTTATGACAAGACCATTTTCTCTAAATTCTACTATACAGTCATTATTGTTTTCCCTTTAAGCTATTTATATTCAACCCACAGAAGAGGAGTGGTATTTCCCATATAGTTACTCAGAACGTAGCAGAAATCCTATTTGACTAATTTTGAAAGGGGATTCAAAGAACAAAAACTGTACAGCATGAGTAAGCATGCGGTGCCAAGCCCCTGGCTGGTCTTCCCTCAGCACCAGGCTCTTGTACCAGATACTCTGGGACATCTCACCTTCACTCTTAGGCACCTGTATTATGAGAACTCTTCCATGTTCACGTCATGAGCCAACTAACTATCCCTGACTTAAGTATGATGATACTGTATGACAGAATCCAACAGAAAAGGTCTCCTGTCAAACTCAGCATCCATTCCCTTCAGGACCATAAAAGAACTTTAAGGTTTCACATAGTCCTCCATAAGCTTCTGCTGAGAAGTAGAAGTCTTCCACTAGACAGAGTCTGCTCATGGGACAGAAGTAGCTAGGAAAGAAAACTGGTGTCTGCGGCCGAGCCCCTGCTGTTTGCTGAGCCCCTTTATGGTGTAGCTTGGTCTATAGAGGGAAACACCTCTCAAGCAGCTTCCTAGCTTGTACTTTATTCAGAAAGCAGTTTTCCAGGGGACTTATAATTCTGTAACATCAAGGAGTTCCTCCTGCTCATGGTTTCTTTTCTTTTCTTCAAAGAACACAAGTAGCAGACCTTTCCAGGAACATTTAGGGGAGAGCACCACCCACCATTAAAAGCTCACTCCTCACACCTCTATCCTGCTTACTACTGCTCTCCTTCAGCAAGGAGAACAAGAAAGAGTTTTTAAGGTAAGGGAGTTCATTTCACATTTGGGGGGGAAATGAAATGCTGTTTCTTTAGTCTCACTTCCTTGAGAGAAGAACAATCCAGGTTTCTTCCTTTTCCCTTCTCTAGTTAAATAAATCACAAAAGCATCCACTCATTCCAGAGCCTTAACTTTGACTTGGATTTTTAATACTGATTCTCCTATAAGGAAACAAACAAAAAAGACATGAGTTTTCTCTACTTCTCTTCTCATCCATCTTTTCAAGAATGAAACCAAATGGTTACTGTTTGGCCTTTGATACTTTTATTGGATCAGTAACAATTTCCTGTGTCTCAACTAAAGTAGCTGAAATTCTAACACTTATGTATTAAAAAGAACACTCTGCACTTCAGCACAAATGTTAACACAGTTTAACATTGAGAGAAACGAATTTCCAGAGGAAAATATACAGCTTATTTGGGTGAGAAAATGGTCCTATAAATAATCTAACACCAAGTTATTGGACATTTAACATGTCACTTCCTTCTTCATTTAAATTGTTATGAAATCGCTTTACTTTTTCTCAACAGCCCTACGATGAAAATTTTGATGAAAGTAAAACTGCTTTTATTATCAAACTGAATACTTTGTCGAAACAAAAATTCATGACTTTTAGGACATACTTGTACACACACATGCCTCTAAAGTTTACAGACTGAGAGGTTGGTATTTTAGAGCAATGGTTTTGGTAATTGCAAAAGGAAGCACTACAGACTTATGTTATAGACTAAAAGCAAAGCTACATGCATGCGCTAAACAATTATGAGTTTTTAAAGGGAACAACGAAACCAATTTAGCTCATCTACTTAACACCCCTGTTCTTTGTATTATTTTCTATCTAAGATTTTCTTGCCGAACTTCCGGTTATATCCTAGCTTTGGCAAAAGGAAAACAGTATGATAAATAAAAAAGTTTATTTCTGAAAAAAAAAAAAGTTTATTTCTGTAACTTGACATTAAACAACGTAAAGGGGAAGTAATGCAAAAAGAATCAGTACATCACTTTGTAAGTTTAATCATTCTTTTTGGAAATCTGTTAAAATTCATATTGTCAGCTTTACATGTTGTTTCCCTTCCACTTCTCATCCTCTACTGGAAGCAAATTACAATGCAAATTTTTTATCTGGGAAATTTGGCCTGGCTCATGTGATTACATATAAAGAAGTTGAGGACTTACCTTTTGTCAATACTCATACTACTTAAAAGCAACATTCCTGTCTTCTAATTATAATAAAGTTGTTCAACAAAGTTATTACTCTAAATGTCTAGTGAGAAGATGTCTTAAATCTATATTCCAAAATGTTGTAAGACTCAAAAACTATTAACCTACAGAAATCACTCTGATACATTGTCCCACTCACTCATTCCTTCTAATTTTTATTACCAGGTTGCTTCATATAAGCTCCATATTCCTAGCTACTCTTCCTACAGTACCGATGGTTCTTCATGACCAAAGGGAGAAAAAAGCTCTCTAAATTTTAACCTTAAAAGAGAAAATATTCTACATGTTCAGGTCTCAAATGATGTTAGTTTCTGAAAAAGAAAGCCAATTTCATTTAATCTGCCTGTAGTACTATTTCTACAAGGCAAGATGGAAAGGGCATGGGTTCCTACCATTTCTTCCTAGTTTCATGGGACCGATTGTCACATTTCCCTGCAGGGCACTGGCTCCAGACCCGCAGAATTACTACTGAGGCCCTAGTTGAAGAGGCAACTTGAGTTTTTCAGGGACATCAAACTTATATTTTTCATATTAAAAGACCATGAGGTGAGCCTGGACATCTCAGTCAGTTGGGTATCTGCCTTCAGCTCAGGTCATGAACCCAGAGTCCTGGAATCAAGCTCAAGTTGAGTCAGGTTCCCTGCTCAGTGGGGAGTCTGCTTCTCCCACCCCCATCCCCCTGACTTGTGCTCTTTCTCAAATAAATAAAAATAAAAATCTTCCAAAAATTTAAATAAATAAAGGACCACGGAACCAGAAAACAACAACCTTATCCTAACAAACAGGAACTAGGGCTTGCTAATACCAGCTGCCCAAGGAAAGCTAAGGAACTGAAATATGTCCCTTTAAGGTTTATAGTCCAAAGGGAAGTGACCGTAGGTAAGTCAACTTTTATTCCTCAATAAAAAGAGCAATTTTTGGTATAGTCTGATCTGTTTCTCCTTTCCCTGATCAGAGAATCCTAGATCAAACTGGAAGAGAGACAGAACTAACATCAATTTTCTTGAACTGTTTTGAATCTGTGAACCAAACTTCCCAGGCCCACATACCAAATTAGCATAAATAAGCATCAAAGTGAAAGGTCTTTTAGGTTTAGGAAAGGTCTTTTATCTGTCCCAGGCATCTCAGGTATAAACTGTGCAAGGAGAATATACTAAAGAGCCCTCCAGGAAACTTTTTGTGGCTAGGATCTAATATCCTGGAAAGGTCACAATTCTCTTAATCTTTATAGCTCTCTTACTGTATATAAAATGACACTGACAAATCTTTTTAAACTATGAAAAAGGAAGTAGAGGTACCAAAAATATGCTGCTGTCCGCAGTAAATGGAGAAGCAGGTATGGGTGAGATTCAGGATAAGAGCACACCTACCAAAGCAAAAGGCTGACCAATATTAAAATAGCCAAGTAGTTCCTTTCCAAAATAATAACTTGGCTAAATAGCTTACAACAGAAAAATGTTGACTTTTACTAGGCACTAATAATCATCAGACATCTGCAACAGAAAAGCATTTAAGGGAAATATCGATCAAAAGGACTTCCATTTCACTCTTCAAATAAATGTTCCTGGAGGTCCTTTTCAACTCTTCAGATCTAAGAACTATAGACTTCATCTCCCCTGACTCTTACAACCATTGCTTTGTATATTTGCTATGATTCAAAAAGGAAATATAAGTAAAAACAAATCTATCAATATGGATTTTTCTCAATTTAAGTTCTGTGCTTCTAATTAATCATGACCTAGGTTTAACTCATTCATTTCAAGATGATTTTCTTTTTTAAATTCAAACACAAGGTTCTACAAGCCCATGATGCTTTCTCTAAAATTATTGTAAGGCTGAAAAATGCCTGATGAAGGTAGAATAATCCAGTAAGAGAAAGGGTCTGTGCTCCTGGAGAGAGAACGGAATCATACTGCATCATGGTAAGTAAAATTCCATGAATGACGTGGCCAATGACAGCATCATCTATATGTGAGTTTACAGAAGAAAATTCATCAGAGCAGAGTTCTCTAATAAGATGCCAAATCATCCTACAAAATTTTTAGACTAGCAAACTCTCTCAGGTAAGCACGGTTGGCAAGCCTCATTCTAGGACGTTAGCAGCAGATTTTAGTCACATCTAGAGTATCAGGATCAACCGCTTAGTTTATCCTTTGCCACAAAAATCACTTAATTATTTAAAATGTTTCCCAAGGACCAATATTAAGGGTGAGTAACTGTAGCACAAGTTAGTCTGTCTCTTCAGGATCCAAATTAGAATCAGAATTCACTTACTTTTTCCCACTAATCTATTTCAATCATTTTTCAATAGGAAGTTGGTTTTCTCAATATTCATCCAGCCACCTTAGTATTTCTAACACTTAGTAACAGTCCAAGATACCAAGGGAAATTCCTACTCTTGGAGGATGATGGGCAATAATTAGAAATTACTGTAATCACTATAAGCCAGTAGAACCCAAGAATCACCCACAGTTGAATCTTAACAGGACACTTAGAAAGCTTCCTTGGTCTATTAGCAAAATTAAGGAAAAACACTTCCTAAATGTCTTATAATCATATGGCAGACTAGTCTTTGTTGGGTTGACATTTTGTAAGTTCAATTACCCCCTCTTTCCTTCTAGAAAATTACAGAAAGTTTTGTGCAGGAAAAGGTCTCTAAAGATTAGAAGACTAGGAAAGTGGGTGGTTCTGCTTACACTTCCTATTGCTTCCTTAAATGACTCCCCACCCTAAAGGCCAAGAAAAGTGGAAAGCATCTCATTAAGAGGAAGGCTTACAGTTATCAATCTTTTGCAAAATATTTCATCAGAAAATCCCAGGGTGTTTCTCCAGTAGAACATTTTCTTCCCTGCCCACTTTGGTTTGACTGATGTTCTATCTGTTGTTACAGGCACGGCTAAGGTTGCAGAAAGCTAGACAGAATTTAGAATGTAAGGCAACCCAAGTCAACACATGAATATGAAAGAAATTAAAGAGTCATGTGAATAATGGAGGGAAAACAGAAAACTCATAGTGTGCCCCCTCGTTGAGAAAGAGTACTCTGTCACCTTTATGGTGCTGGAGAGCCTCACTCCCTGTCCACTGAAGTCCATGTTAAAAACCTGAAATCTCAGCTTCTAATCTAGGAAATTTATAACCAACATAAATATGAAACCTCATGGTGTTGAATCTGCGAAGCTCCAAAGTAATCCTGACTACTTTTTATGCTCTTGACATTTAAGCAAGCAGAAACGCAAGCTCCAGAACACCCTTCCTCATGCCTGTCATGCTGCTGTAAGAAAGCACTCAATGACCGAAACCTATGAACCCAGTCAACGACAGTTCTTTCTAAACTATTCTAACAACACTTCAAAGCCTATTACTTATTTTAATGGAGTAATGTTTAAGCAGTAAAACATGAAAAAACATAGGACTCCATCTCGTGCCACTACCAAATCTCTAGCTGCAATAAGTAATTTGGTGAAATGATGAATTTAAAAGGGAACATTACATTTGAAATGAGCTTTTTACATAAAGAATCATGATTCTGAAATACATGTCGGAAAGCCTCAACCCCTGTTCCCCAAATTCCATGTTTGAAAACTGAAATGAGTTTTTATTGAAATCATGTTCTGACTACATAACACTCTTGGTTTAAAGGAAAAATATTAATGGAATTTAATCTGCACCTAATCTAATTTCACTATCACTATTATTCAACTATCACCTCTGGAACACTCTCAGAAAAGGTTTCCTATAAACACCTGAACTGCCTTTGCCTCCTCTCACTGACTTGACCCTTCTAATACTTGTAGTCTGCTATGGCAAGACTTGGCTTTGATTACTTTCTGATAAGGATTATACCACTTCTGCAAAGTAATTCCTATAAAGACATTTAATCTCTTTCTCTTTCATCTTGAAACTTTTATTTGATTAAAAAAAATCATCTCACTCAAAGAGCAGGAGTTGGCTGATGGCAAAAATAATACGCATGCATGCATTTATGACATGATATGGAACATATGAAATGGACGGTGAGAGCAGGGGAGGAATAAACTTTATTGGCCCAGGGGAAGAGATGGGGGAACAAGGAGGGGCCGAGGAAAAGAGTGAATATGGGTGGGAGAACTGAAATGGAATGCTTTAAAAGGTACACATACACTTTGTAACCTCCACCACTCAACTCCAAGATGGTATGTACAGTGCCATTCAGGTAGACTAAAGTGAGTTTCACTCTGTAGTTGATGCTACTTGTAACAGTTCTACCGTTAGCAAGTCATCATTTAATTCTGCCAGAGTCAGACAAAGCTCTTGGGTTAGTGCAAACAAGGTTTTCCATCCTGGGCTGCAGGCTGACCCGCCAGTGCTCAGAAGGCATGCTTGTGACGAACTCGCACACTTTCCAGTTCCCCACCTCCAATGGCAGCCAGGGTCTCCAGCCTGCTTAGGCGCTCCAGGCTTCTTCCAAGAACTTCTTCTAGCCGACTGCGTATCACCTGGGCCCCTTCTAGTTCCACCTGCAGAGTTTGGTCTCTCTCAGAGCTGAGTAAACATGCCACATGGAAGGAAAATGGATTAGCCACCAACTATAATGAATCCACATATACTTCCAAAGAGCCAGGAGACTTTCTAAAGGATGCTCTCTAGGACACAAGAAGTAAACACAGTCTGTGTTTGGGCACTGTTATCCTTCACTGCAGGTAGTTGAATAGCAAGGCCAGCTCCTTTCTTTAAAGCTTGCCTCTTTATGCTAGATTGTGGGCTAGTATCATGTAAAATTATAGATCCTAGGACTTATGTCTGTATAGTCAACATAGGAGAAATTTCACTTTTTGATGAGTATTAGTTTCTGAAAAAACAAAATCGGAAAAACTAAATGCAAACTGAAACATTACTGAGCCAAGTAGGACTGAGCCAAGCACTACTGAAGATCTGTGTTCTCTCATTTGGTAACCAGACTGGACAGAGCGCTGAAAAGGAATCTGGCTCATAGAGACTAAAGATCCAGAGATTCTTTAAAAAGTAATATAATCAACTGGTCCTTACTGTATCTTTCCCCTGCCTTTATTTACCTGAAGTAGAAAGAAAAAGAATGCTTAAACTGAACAATCACCTAGAAGAAAATGAATAGTAAAAAAATAAAAATTAGGAAAAAGCAAAAGGGACAAGGGGAGAAGGCAGAATGCAGAAAAAAAAAAAGGGGGGGAATATAAAATGAACCAGAATGATATAATATATATGACCAAAAATCAAGAAGTACAAGCAAATATATTCACCATGATGGCTATCAGTGATTCTGGGTTGATATCAGCCATCATGATAAATATATTTTCTTCAATGATATTCGGTATCAATACCCTTTATATCCTCACTCTTGGAATGGAACAGCCCTTACCAGGACATGAAGCAGAGGAAGGAAAAGAAAACACTGAGTGTTTACTGTACACAAGGAATTGCTGTAGACACCTGACAAGTCTCATTTGATCAGTGTGTAGCTGTATGAGATAGGCACTATTTCTGACTTAACACTTAAACACTAGGCTCTGAGAGATCCACAAACAACAAATGACAAACTGAGTATTCCTAGTAATTGTCTGATTTTTTTCCCTCCCTGCTTTGAAATCATAAGCATCTGAACCTGAAGAGGAACAGAAGGGTAAACACTGCCGTCACTCTCCTACCTCTCTGGATGGGCATGGAACTTCACCAGACTGCTATAGAGCTGTCTCTCTGCTTGCAGAGCCTCATTGAGCCGACTCCGTTCATCTACCAGCCCTTCGAGCATCAGCAGTAACTGAGGAAACAGCAAAAGCAATATGCAGACAGACATGAGATGTGAAGCCACAGCGGATCTCATGTCTGCAGACAGACATGAGACATGAAGCCACAGCGGATCCTGAGAAAGCAGCCAAAGGAATGGACTTGCATGCACTAGGACCAAAAAAGTTCACTCTCTTCTACTTGCTTAAAACTTTCTATTATATTTTACAGTTTTCAAATCAATGGCACATTATCTTTTTTTTTCTAATCTTTAAAACTATAGGGCAGAAGTCAAACATGAGAGCAAGAAGAAGGAGAGAGATGCCAGAAGCACAGGGAAGAGCTGAGAGAAAGAAGGGAGTGCAAGGGAAAGGGAGGAAGGGCAGGAGGAGACATAAAGCAGGACTTACTGGTATTCTTCATTCATTCAATAAATATTTACTGAGCACATTCTATGCGCCAGGCTCTATTTTAGGGATAAGTGTACTATGTGTAATGGGTGGTGGGGACACCATCAATCACAGACCTGTGTCGCAGTAAGCCCTACAATAAGTGCTGTACAGAACATGAGCCATGACGTATCACAACCAGCAGAGAGGTCTTGTAAGTGAACTGCTTGACTTAAAAGCCAGGATTGGAGTGAAACGAGTAGTTTGTGAGAGAGAGGATAACAGACAGGAGCACAGGCAAGCAGGTCTTTTTTTAAAAGTCTGGCACTGAAGAGAGGTCAGCTACAAGGTAGTAGCTAGAAAGGAATTACAAATGTTAGGGGCACTTCTTGCTGAGGCTGACCAAGGTGAGGCAACTTCAGAGCAGAGATTCTCTATGAAGCTCCATTAACAAACATGCAAGGGTTTGATCTCCTTCAGAGATCACTGAGATTGACAGGTTTTCCACCATTTGTTCCACCATAAAAATGCTTATATTCCAATGACTTACTTGTTGTCTTCGATTTCCTAAAGTCTCTTGACCCTGTGATTCTACTGAAGCGACTTTTTCCCGAAGAAGTAAGACTTCTTGGGTCAGGCGTTCCATAGCTGGTATGTCTTCAGGATCAACCAGTTGCATCTGCAGATCCTAAAAGTCAAGAAAAAAACTAGTAATAAAAATGTGGGGTGCCTGGACGGCTCAGTCAGTGGAGTGTGCGACTCAATCCTGGGGCTGTTGATGGCTATCTAGCAGAGGAGAAAAGGAGCAGATTTCCCTGAAACAGTCTGCTGTACTTGCCAGCAGAATATGGGTAAGCCATATGAAACAGTACATTCTTTGTGAAATTTCAGCAATGCCAATATAAGTCAGAAAGAATATGGTGATATTAAGAGGCTCAAACTGACAGTGCATCAAGGAACTAAGGACTGGCCAAAGGGACTCAGGGTATCCAAGTGTCATTTGAGGATGCCCTACAGGTATTCTGAGCTGTAATCACTTCCAAGGATCTTGAGAAAGCTGGGAAGGACCTTTATGAGGTCTTCTTTAATCTGTATGTTCCTGGTCAGGGACTCCATGTCGGCAGCCTGCACCTGCAGCTCTTCCTCTTGCACGGCCACCATGGACTGTAGTGCAGAAAGTTCCATCTGTGGAGAGAAGAGATCCTGGAAGTCAGTGTGCAGAGGAAGCAAGATATGTCACATTCACATTTTAACCCTGAGGCCAAGGTTCTTCCATGTTGTATCACCATCAGCCTATCATGTAAGTGCCAACTACAAGATGAATAGTGCTCAATCGGGTCAGATCAATAAACCACACGGTGGGGTACCAAAGGGTGTTCCATGGGAGTAATGGTAGATTTAAGGATGTCCTCCACTTTAATTAGCACTAGAAAATATTTCAAATTTGCTTAATTGATGAGATTATGCTGCTTCAAAAATGAGCAGATGGGTGAATCCTCCCACCAACTCTACAGGATCACTACTCTACTATTCTCCAGTTTACAGAGGAGGTGACTGAGGTGTAGAGAACTTAAGGACCCTGTGCAAAGTCACAGAGCTAGAAAGGGGGAGATCCAGAATGTGAACTCCCCAGGAAGCAGACTCAGAACTCAAGGTTATAATGACTTTCCTGCAGATTCTACAGATCAATATACTCTTTATAGTAAGGGCAAGTTATTTGTAAGTACACATTGTAAGGAACTTTTGGTGGTGGGGGGGGTTACTTATTTATCTGTCAGAGAGAGATGGAGGGAGAGCACAAGCAATGGAGAAGTAGGTAGAGGGAGAAGGAAGCTCCCCGCTGAGCAGGGAACCAGACGCAGGGCTCAATCCCAGGACCTTGGGATCACGATCTAAGCCGAAGGCAGAAGCTTAACTGACTGAGCCACCCAGGCACCCCCTGTAAGGAACTATCTGGAGATAATTAAAGGAAATAGGTGTGACAAAGAAGAGAGATAACACACAGCTAGTTTAAGGTATAGCCAAGCTTCCTAAAGAAAGCAGCACCTGTTTCTTTAAGATATAAAATGTAAGTTATAAACAGTAAAAATTTTATTTTGAATTCCACCGATGCTGATAGTTCACTATATGGGCTGGTAATAATTTATAACTACTCAAAGTATTTGATGCTCTGAGCTCCTGCGGCATGTTAGGAAGAAATGCTTCTCCCGTTTCCTTCCAGGTTGAAGGACCTCAGTTAATGTAACTCCTGACCTTTCTCCACTCCCTTTAGCCAGCGCCAGTCAGGGTAAAGGACTTATCTGAGTGGTACGTTGGGGAAGAATAAACCAAGCATGCTTGACTTAGCTCCAGCTTTCTTTTTGGGAGGCACCTGCCTGCAGCAAGCCTGTTTTTGCCACTGCTTCTCCAAGAGCAGGCTCTTCCTCACCATGTAGAGTGGCTGCCAAGGCCCAGTGTCATCTGTGATTAGGCAGGTAAGTCTACCAATTCTGGGAAATTGGCTAACAGGCCTGCTGATTCTTGGATTACATTCTCTACTTTATCAGTAATGCAATCGATAAAATACCAAACTGTCTGCCATGACCTTGTTTTATCTCTCCATTTGTTCAGATCTTGGGTATGGGAAATGAGTGCTATTAGTAGTCCTCTTCAGAGACCTCTATCATTATATAGCCAGGTATTTGCTCCATAGAAGAAAAATTCAAACATGAGGAAGAAAACATTATTATAGCAAGATAAAGGTCTGCAGTCAGGCAGACATGGATTTTGGGTTTTAAATCTTGGCATAATCTCCCTATAAGGCATTTAAACTGAGCTTCAGTTTCCTCAATTGTAAAACAGAAATAATACCTACCTTTTAGCGCTATGTGAGAATAAAGAAAATGTATTTAAAAGCACCTGGCAGGCAATTAGTGAATGTTAATTAACTACTACTACCACTACTACTATGACTTCAAGAGAGTAGGAAAAAAAATTTTTTTTTCTTAAAAAAATCAAGAAAATCGACTTGGCTTTTGGTATACATCTAGTGTCAGAGGGCATGTGATAATGTGTGTGTGTACACACACACATTGAACTAAGAGGCTGGTAATTAAGGACACAAAAATAAGCAACACAGCCAAATATAACTCACTCAAAATAACCATTCATAGTCTTATTAATTTTATGATCCCCCAAACAGGACAGAACCAAAAAGTAACACTACTCTGAATCAAGTATATATGAGAAAAACAGGAACAGCACATGGAAACCAAAATCTCCTGACATGAATAATCAGATAATGGCTAGGGAGAAATCCCAAAAAAGGAGGGGAGCTAGGGGATTTTTAAAACTGGTATTTGTAAATGCCACACAATTTCATATCCTCAAAACTTGAGGCATATAACAGGAAGCTGGTTATAAGAAGAAATATAGTAATGAGAAGAGAAATTAAGAGGTACAAGATAATTTCACCATGAATATGAACACGGGTTTTATATTCTAGATCTAACTCTGGCTAAGAGGTGGAACAAATCTGAGAAGCCAAGTGACTAGCCAGGTAAACTTCATGCACTTTTGATCCTCCAAAATAGATGCCCTGGCAACATAAAGCTTTTTAGTTTTAGTGGGTAACTCTGTCCTGTGGCCCTAATACTTCTTGCAAACCACAGCTGGACATACAATTGCTGTAAAGGGAGGGAGAAGGAGAAGGGCTTCTGTAAAGCCAAGAGGCCGCTTCTAAGAGAATTCATGAAAACTCTATTGCTAGAAATACAGAATAATGGAAAAATGATCTGCTCCAAGTAATGACCTCTTGGCAAGTATTTTGAGTCACAAAAGACCTGAATTTAAATCTTTGCTTTGGTATGTCTTAGTTACATGACAGTTCCCCACCTCCATGGTTTGCTTTCATTTTGTTTTTTTTGAGAGAGCATGCATAAGCAGGTGGGGGAGAGGGGAAGAGGAAGAAAGAGAATCTTCAATCTCATACCCTTGAGATCATAAACTGGGCTGAAATCAAGAGTCAGGCACTCATCTGACTGAGCCACCCAGGGACCCCTTCCTACCTCCACGTTTAAAAAAAAAAAAAATCAGTGTTTCACCTTCTTCAAATATAAAATAGGGCCAATACCATCTAGTTGGCAGAGCTATAAGCTTTGGTGCTAATTTAAGTACTCAGAATAGTACACTGCATATAGCAAGTACTCAATGAACATTATCGATCATTCCCCAAATTCCTCTGTTCCATGTTTCTAAAGTAATTTCATGGATCTAATGTCATAAGTCCAAGCAGCAATTATACAGTATGTCATTTTTTCACCAGTTCTTTACAATTATTCCAGTCTGCAATGGGCAAAGAAAGCAGCCTTTGCCTTTTCAGCACTTGAAAGTTTAATGGTCTCCATTTACCAAAGAGCATCTTTTGAGAAAATGTATATATAAAGCAATTTCTACTTTTCTCCAGAAAGGAAACTCTGTATCTGGACCTAGATATTACATTTGGACAACTATACTCTTTTAAATATAAACTATTTTGGAAGAAAATAATAGTAATTTTAAAATTAGGGTCACTAGAACACTCACCCGACTTTCTCTTTCTTTTTTAGCCATGAGTTCAAGTTCCTCTTTGGCATTATTCAATTCTTTTTCCAGCCCGGCAACTGCGTCCAAGTCTCCTAAAAATGACCACATAGCACTCATTTTAATCACCCTAACATCGCTGACCTCTGCTGCTTTGTTCCTGTGGAATCTATTCTGAATACACAATCTCATGACAACAAAAATATATGCACAGATTGTTCATTGCAGAATTATTTGTAATAATAAAACACTGAATCAATCAACATGCCTATAAAAAGAAGACTGAATAAACCACGGTATATCCATGCAATAAGGTACTATATACAACTTTAAGAAAGGATGAGGAAAGTGTTTATGAACTGATATGGAGTAATTTCTAAGAAACATTGTTAAGTAAAACAAGTTAGGTACAAAAGAATACATCTAGTGTAGTCTGTTTTATATTAGGAAAGGGGGAAATAGGAACATACACATACACACCACATATAGACATAGGACTGTTCTCTTACTTTGCAAAAAGAAACACAGGAAGGATAACCTAGAAATTAAATTGGTTGCCTTCAAGGGAGGGGTGAAAACCAAAGAGATATGTTAGGGAAGTTGATGGGTCTTCTGAGCATACTTTTTTATATATTTGAATTTTGAACCACGTTAATGTGTAAAGTTAGTTCAATAACAATGGGGAAGAAAAAGCCTAAAACTGAATATTAACATAAGTAAATGAACCTATATAATAGATAATATAAGCACCCAAAATTTTAAAAAATTAATCCAAATAATTTTTGAACTCACTATTCTAACTGTATACCCTCAGTGGGAGATAGTCTAAAGATTAAAAAAAAATTTTAAAAATCTTAAACATTATTTATAGACTTATTACTGATAGTGGTACTCATGTAGCAATTCTAAACTACTTCTATGTATTATGCAAGTGGGTAAATATTTCATGATAGAGGTAACCAGGTTTCTCAAGGTCAGAAAAAGGGCAGATACAAATACAAAATCAGGCAAGGAAAGAACTTGTGGTATTAAATTAGAATGAGAGAAATCAGTATCAAATACAAACACAGACCCCTTAGCTCTGTTCACCTAAAAGGGCCTAAAAGCAAATGATACCTGTGGCCAAGAGCCCATCTCATAGCCAGATATTAGTACCTAAATGCCATTACCTACTTAACCAACTTCAAGGAACCAGAGCTCTTTGAAGTAACAGGCAGTTCCAGGGCTGAGGCAGGAAAGGGAAAGGTGATCACAGGACACCTTATTGTAGCAGCAAGTGTGGAAGTGACGAAAAACTGATAACAACATACCGAAAGGACAAAGGAGCAGCTTGAAGGGGCCCCAACTGGCCAAACTGGGGGTAATTTGGGCATCAAATGAAATAAAGACAGAAACAGACAATAAAATATTTTTTTAAAAGAATATATTAGAACATGTTGATATTTTAAAAAATGGAGTGGGGGAAAGGGTACCTCTTTATGAAAGAACATGTGCTAATTAATACACAGGAAGAAATTTTAGAAATATAAATCACTTTTTTAAATGTAATTGCTGCTTCAGGCAAGGCTGACAGGATGCTGGAAGCCCTGGGTGAGTAGCCATGGGGACAAAGTCAACCTCTCGGGCTGCTGGGTTGCAGGGAGAAATGGGAGAAATGAGTCTTCGTAATGCAAAGTTCTGGCAGATACAATCTTAACTAAGGAAAACACAAACTGCTATCATATGCTCCTGATGTGGGTGCTGAGAAAGACCTCACACTTGCAGTCTTGCCAAAAATGCTGAACTTGAATTGAACCATGAGGAAACAATCAGAGCCAGATTGAAGGTCATTCGCTGGCCCAGAGTCTTCAAAAATGCCAATGTCAAAAAAGACCAAAAAAGGCTAGAAAACTGTCCTAGACTAAAGGGACTGATGAGACATGACAACTAAATGCACACATGGTCCCAGAGGGGGAGACCCAATCATCAGGAACATTCGTGGGACAACAGGAACTCTGGATATGAACTGTACGTCAAGTACGAGGACTATACCAAGGTTCAATTTTCTGAATGTGATAACTGTACTATAGTTATGTAGGAGAAAGCCCTTGCCCTCAGGAAATACAAAATGAAGTATTTAGAGATAAAGTGTCATGATATCTAAGTAATTTTTAAATGGCTTAGAAAAAACATTCGTGTGTGTGCATGGGAAGAAATAAGGCAAATGTGGCAAAATGTTAATAGGGGGTAAATCTTAATGAAAGTCTTTGTGGATATTCACTGTATGATTTTTACCACTTTTCTAGAAGATTGAAATTTTCAAAATAAAAAATTGCAGAAAGGTACTTTAAAAAAAAAAAAAAAAAAAATAAAAAAGGAGTAAAATAAAAAAAAAAAAAAATTATTTTAAAAAAAAAAAAAAAAAAAAGTAAATAGGGAGTAAATTAAACAAATCTAGCATTCTTTACCTTTGGCTAACAAAGTTTTCCTGAGAAAAAATAACTACTTGCATGACTTACCTATGGAATTCCATAATACCTTACACTATAACAAAGACACAAACTTTTTATTCTTTTTTTTTATTTTTATTTTTTTAATAGCTCCATGCCCAGCCAAGCATGGAACCCAACATGGGGCCTGAACTCATGACCCTGAGATCAAGACCTGAGGAAAATCAAGAGTTGGATGCTTAACTGACTGAGCCACCCAGGCACCCCCTTGCATTTTTTAGTATCATTAAAAAAAAAATCATAAGTTAATTCTCCAAATCCACAACCTTTCTTACAGCATTATAATTACCATTTCACTAATAATGGTGAGCCCCTATTTCTACAACTCACAGGGCAAATCTCTTCCTTGAAGCTACCCTAGATCCCAACCTTCTGCTCTATGAAAGTCAGAGACTCTAGTACCCAGCACTCATTTAAATTTTGCTCATACTCTTCCCAAAATTCATTTGTTTTTAGGGAGTTCAAGGCCTACAATAATCTCTTAGATGGCTGTGATCTTGGCAAATAACTTAATGTACTCTGCCTCCCCCTCCTAACACTATAATACAGGTTAGGTCAAGTTACTGTGAGTAACCTCGGCCTGCTTGAAAGATACCCAGGAGAAGGTGTCAGCCCCGTGGTCCTATTGTGTCCTATTGTCCTATTATGTCTGGAAAAACTACCTCTTGCATTTCTGAATCCCTGCAAAGCTATCTGTTAAGAATAATCAGGAGGCAGTTTCCCTGGACCAAACTGTGTACCCAAAACAACAAAATAAGGGTAGTTCCTTCTAGAAGAGAGACATGTCTTCAGACTTTCAGGGGGAATCTAAACTTATTTTTTTCCATTAAGGTAGGAAAAGAGAGCCTTGGCCAAACCTATTAACAAAGTTACAGAAAGAAAAGACAGAAGATTCCTTAATGAAATTAAATTTGATACTCACCTAATGAGGACCTGGGTATACTGGTATCCCCTTTGGCAGTCAATGAAATGCTATCATCTTTGGAGGGTATATGCACTGAACCCTAAAAATTGGAAGAGCCAAAGAATTTAGAAAGGCACGGAACCACGATCACAATGACAAGGATTTGGAATATTCTCACAATTTGGTATTAAAATGACCAAACTTATGCCTCTAACACAAAAAGGCAGTTAGCATGAACATTTACATAAGCATGTAATTCTTACTTGATCAGTCTGTTCTCCAAGATGGGGGAGGCTGGAGGTAACTTCGGTGGGTTGGTTAGAAATAAGGGTTTGGGACACCATGAAGTCCTTCCCTCCTAGATACTGGCGCAGGGCCTGTAATTCTGAATTTCTTTCCATCAGGGCTCGTACCATCTTCTCTGCAGCGGCCTAGTAAGGAAATCACACACACCATTAGAAAGATACTCTAGAGAACAAAATTTGTGTTCTGAAGTTATTCGTTAAAAGACAATTGTTTATGAAAAGCCAGTGCACCCCCCTATAATAGTTCCCTTGCTTTCAGTTTATAGGGAAAAAACAGCAGATGAGTAGAAAGAAAGTCTCTCAGAGGAAGAACATTGGAAAAACTGAATATA
This sequence comes from Mustela nigripes, assembly GCF_022355385.1. Classification (NCBI taxonomy): domain Eukaryota; kingdom Metazoa; phylum Chordata; class Mammalia; order Carnivora; family Mustelidae; genus Mustela; species Mustela nigripes. The sequence continues at coordinate 103,302,951 of NC_081570.1, read as the reverse complement.
ACATACCTATTATGGATCAAACAATCTGAAATTGGCTCTGCCAGAACTCTATCAGGCTAAATTACTAGATTCTGGTTTGATGTCCTTTACTCTGGGAAACATGTGCCTGTGGCCTGGATGTTCTTTACCCACCCATTTGTTTGGTTTGCTCTCTTTACATCATTGCCTACTGATACCTTATCGGATTGGCCTCCTCTGCATATCCTGTCTACAACAGCCACCTTTCTCTACTCCCAGTTCTCCCTGTCCTGCTAAGTTTTTACAATGCACTTATCATTATCTGATATATGTTCATTGTCTATCAACCGGATATAAGTTTCCTAAGGGCAGGTTCTATGATATTTTCTGCTGAATCACAAGAGCCCAGAACAGTATCTGGCACGTAGTAGGGACTCAATGCACATTTATTGAATGAATCAATTACACAGAAACATTTTTATCAGACCATACAATCAGGAAAATCTGAACCTCAAAACCATCAAACCCACTTTATTTAATTTCAAATCCCACTTTTCTAAGACAGATGATGGCAGAGTAAAGAAAAAATTTAGAACATTATTTGTGACCATTACCACATTGAAAGTCTGCATTTAATAAAAAAAAATCTGGAAATAATAAACTACGACTAAAATTACTGGGGGTAAAAGATGACGAATCAGAACTATACTAGCTGTACCAGCATCCACTGTTTCTGGGGACAATTACTACTGCTTTAATGAGATGCTGAGCTCTTGTCACAATTTCTAAGGGAAATAAAAAAAATAACCTTACATTTTTAGTAAGTAAAATTTGGGCTCCTCAGGGATTTGGACATAACCAAGGTAACAGTACATTACTAATTTGCCTGAATAAAAATCTGTAGAAGCTACTATGGGAAAAAACATAATAGAGAACATATAAGACCTCTTATGTATATGAAATACCTGTGTACCAGTACTGTAAGATTAATATATCACATGTTACTATAAATTATTTATTCTCATCATGGCCTTTGAAAAGAACACCATCTTTTTTCCTCTTAAGATAATTCATATTTTTTTTAAAGATTTTATTTTTTTTATTTATTTGACAGACAGAGGTCACAAGTAGGCAGAGAAGCAGGCAGAGAGAGAGAAGGAAGCAGGCTCCCTGCTGAGCAGAGAGCCCAATGCAGGGCTTGATCCCAGGACCCTGGGATCATGACCTGAGCCGAAGGCAGAGGCTTTAACCCACTGAGCCACCCAGGCGCCCCAAGATAATTCATATTTTATAAGAATTTTTAAAAATGGGAAGCCTTCAGGGGGCTCAGTCAGTTGAGCATCTGCCTTCAGCTCTGGTCATGATCCCAGGGTCCTGGCATCGAGCCCCACATTGGGCGCTCCGCTCAGCAGGGAGCCTGCCTCTCCCTCTGCCTGTGCTCTCTCTCCCCCTCTCTCTGACAAATAATAAATAAAATCTTAAAAGAAAAGTAGAGAATTAAGAAAAATATGTCAAGTATAAGTTCTCCCACAGCTTGGCTAGAAATAGAAAATATCACTCAAGTCTTGAGAATGTAGAATCAAAATACTCCAGAACCTTGTATTGTCTTCTGTCAAAATTATCAGAATATTAAGGAAAGGAAATGTATAATGAAGTTAATGGGTACATGTACTATTTAGGCACCCTTCTCAATGCAAAGTGCTCTACCAATATTGCATGCTCTGATAACAGATGTAAAACTGTAATCTAGGAAACAGACTGTTCCTAACAGAGCAAACTGTAAAATGCCACATACGTACACACTACAATGTTCAAACACTCCCTATTCACAGACTAGAAACACACTGACACTCTTCTGGTCTGCACATTAGTCCTTACCTGGCTCTCCTGCTCCCTGGTGCTCATAGACTGAAGCAGGCCTTGAATCTCAATTTCATGTTCCACTGCTTGTTTGTTTCGATCACTCAGCAGTTCCTGCAGCATCCTTTCCTTTCGTTGTAGGCGCTGGCACAGTTCCTCTGCTATCTCACTCTGCCCTGGTCCAAGTTTACAGAGCAACGTGGCACTAAGATCCTAATATAGAAGGGACAGTGTAAGTTCTGGAGGAAAGAATGTCCTCTACTACATATCAAGGGGTTTATAAGAATCTGCTATAGGAGAAAGAGCTATGAGATTCCGGGGAGCAAATATCATGTTTTATTCTCCTTTGTTTCCCCAGATCTTGCACAGGCCTGGTACACAGAAGGCTGTAAATACATGCTCAATGAATGAACACTCACAATACAGAAAAACACTCACAATGTCAACTTACATATTGTTTTCTGAAGTAGGCCCTTTCCCTATTTGCTCAGGATACATAACAGATGAAGATAAATGGACATGCAGTCCATGTATTTTTTTTCCCCAGTATAACTTTTATAAGGCAACAGAAAATGATAAGCTAAAAAACAATAATGAGCACTATATTTCTTAGCATGGTGATGAGGTTCCTACTTCTATACTGAGAGGCTGTAGATGGCAGTTAAAACTGTGGAACCACACTGCCTGGGAGGCTTACTGGCTTTGTCACTTTCTAACTTGCCCAGGCACAGCAAGATGGTATTTAAGACTTGGGTCACTGGCACCCCCAGACCTAAAGAGTCCCAATCCAGGACTGAGATAATGTAATCACTAAACCAATTGCCTTTAATTAACTAAAGTCTTGCCTCCACTTCTTTGTTCCTATCATGCAGAGATGTCTGTAACTGCTGAATGATACTTTCTTGTTCCTTCTGCCAATGGCTAAATTTGGTTTCCCTTTCTTCTTTCAGCCATTGCAGGTTTTGACAGGTGGCAGATAACTGCTCTACTTCCAGGCCTTTGGCCCTCAGGAGACTCTCCATACTCTATAGTAACAAAGGAAACAAGGATAAGTCAAAGGACCACCCCAAACTCAGCAAGATAAATAAGATACTTGATCCGCCTTCAAATTATCTTCTAAAGTATCCATTTTTTGCAAAAAGAGAAAACTTTATATCTGATCTAGCAATGCCATACTAATCTTCGGTTTTAGAAACTCTCATCTAATTTATTTAGAGAAATAAACATAATGCGTATGAAAAATGAAGTTTTTTTGAGGAGGCAGGCTATGCTACAGAGGAAGTGAAGAACTTCTTTAAGAAGTGGCAGATGGTTAAATATATAAGCTTTATATATAAGCTTCTATAATCAAGTGTTCTGACTGTGGCTATACAAGGATATGCATATAATATTAATGAGAAAACAACAGTAAAACAGCTGTATGGGCAATGCTTACATAAAAGTATTCAGATATTGATGAGGATTAGAAATCAGAAAGTGTGCCTGGAAATCCATAATCACTGCTTCCCCCTATGAACTCCACAACATAAGTACGAACACTTCTCACTTCCTAGTCTACAATGATGAATAACTATTTTTGTTGTTTTCGTATTTTCTTTCTTATAAAGCAAATACCTTGGTTTTCAGAAAATGAGGGAAAGGGTTGATGCTTCAGGCTTAGCATCCAACCACGGCAGACTGTGCTCTTACCTGCATGGTAGCTTCATTAGAGGAGAGAATACCACGCAATCTCTCTAAGTCATGATCTCGCTCTCGCATAGCAAGATGAAGTTGACGCAGTTCTTTTTCTTTCTCTTCCAGAGTGGAGAACTTCTCATCTATAGCCCGCTGCAAGGAAAGTAAGGATCTTAGAGCTCCTTAGGATTCACTATTGTGATCACATTTACTCAATAAAAGTATAAAGGAAGGGAAGACCAACTCCAAAAAGCAGCAAATTAAGGAGACACATATTTCTGAGTACCTATGTGAAGAGAATAATCCATAGCGCCATAAACAAAATTAAAGTGCATACCTCTAGAGCAACATCTCGATCTTGTATTCGCTGTCGAAGTTTCTCAAGCAACATTTCATCTGCTTCAAAGGTTTTGTCTGACTTATCTCGATACTGCAGGAGCTCCCGAAATTCCTAATGAGACCAAAACATACTTCTCTTTATTCATTTATCCAATATTCAGTGAATTCCTACACTTTGCCAAACAATTTGTTATTCAGGATAAAAAACAAAATGTGATCACTCAAGGCAAACACTGGTTAGCAGAGATAACAGATATACAAATCGTTAACTACTGTATACATGTGTACACATGTGTGTGTATAAATATATGTACACATTATGTATATGGAGTGTATATGTCTATATAGCTAGCTCCTGGGAACACAGGCTGCACTGTCTAAATCTGCCTGAAGGTGTCACTAAAGATCTCACAAAAGAGGTTATATTTGCTCTGTGAGCCTTAAGAACTAGGAGCTTCCCAAGTGAAGAGCTGGTGGGGTATTTCTAATCAGAGGAAAAAAATGTATACACAATACACATACACTGTGAAAAAACTGCATGCTCAGCAGAACGTACGGGATTCAATGGGACTGAAGCTTAGAGCAGGAGACCAATTACAGTCTTCTTCAGTATTCCATATTTTCCCTCATTCATTTATTATGTAAGTAACTGGAAACTTCTATACAGATGTCCTCATCTACTAGACTGAGAACAATGGTCACACCTCTGTCTTCCCAGCACTAGCATAGTATCTGTTTCACAGAGGTGTTCAATAACTACTTCCTGAATATTGCTTAGATCTTTTAGGTCTATATTTATTATCTCGTACACTTGCTGGTTAGCATTGTGCTTCGTGAATCGTACTTTCGATTTATTTTGAATCCTCCTGGTTCCCACCTCTCAATGCTCTACATTTAACAGGTACTCAACACAGGTGAACTAATCTGAGATCACGTGAATGGAACTTTCAGAGTTCTATGACCCCTGTTTCAGTTAAAATCATTATGTAGACTCACCTGAAGCAGCTGCTCTTTTTGACTCAGACTGTGGTTTAAGTGTTGAATGTGTTGCTCATGGGTTCTAATCTCATTGTATTTTTCAGTCTCCAGGGTATGAAGCTGTTGGCTCTTACTCTGTAATTCTCCTTGGAGCTGCTGCAAGGCTTTTCGTAATTCCTGAATTAAACAGATTCCCTTTTTCATGGTTAATAGGGAGGCCTTAAAACTTTTAAGGCATACAGAATAAAATAAATATAAAATAGCAGAAAAGTTCCATTCTTACAATTACTCTAGAAATATTATACACAAATCAAATAGGACATGGGAAATTAAGGGAACTGTGAATGATAGGAAGATGTAAACTTCATATTATATAGTTCAATACTTACTCTCTAGTTTAAAAATGATAGCTCTATATAACTACTAAGCAGAACCCTGTTCCACTGTAACCTTGGATAAGCTCAAGAATAGAGTATTTCTATCATCCACTTACATCTTAAAAAAACACAAACTGATAGCATATGCTCCAACCTAACAAGATAAAGGAACCAATTAAGAATGTTTTATATTTTTTTTAAAGATGGAGCTAATTGTGCATGCCATTCCTCTGACCTTGTTTGTTGTTCCCCACTATTCTGTCTTGCTAAATTTTACCACTCTTCAAGAATAACCCCAGATAGCTCCTCCTTCATGAAGCTTTCCCTCTTCCTCAGCACCTCCTATATATTCCTGTAGGGCCAAAATATAGTTCCTTTACCTCATTTCAGTATTTACACAAAAAATTCTGTTTATGTGACTGTCTCATAATAAATACAGGTAACTTCACAGGAAAGAGCTTGTGATATTGACTCTTGTTATTTCCAGAACACAGCCCAGTGTCTGGCACATGGTATGAGGGCAATATACGTAGAACTGAATTCTTCGATTAAGCCAGTGACTCAACAAAGGATTCAACACAAACCGTCCTGATAAGAAGTTATTATCAGGGCAAAGTCAGCATCTCGGACCACAAAATGACTGCCAATTTACCTGGTTATGTTTCCAAGATGCCTCTTTCTGCTGTTCTCTTTCATGGGCGGCGGCCTCTATAAATTGCACACATCGTTTGGCATCAGCCAGTTGGCGTTCTTTTTGACGCAATGCCCTCTGGAGTTTCTGTATTTCCAGCTGGCTATAGAATAAAGCACTCTGAAGATCAAGCAGAGCCACCTGTTGCTGGGCTGGGGAAGTACCCTCTGAGTTCTGAAAAAAGAGGAAAAATCATCCTCACAAGGAGGGCAAGCACCGAGCTGCTGAGAAGACCAATCAAATCAAAACCGTGACCGAACACGGCACTTTCTCAACTGCAGTCTTGCCTCCCGTCCTATGTGACCCTCACGTACATGAAGTTGTCCAAGCTGGCTTTGGTGCAGCATTTCTCGAAGCTTTGCCATCGTGTCGTTTTGACCTTCAATCACCTGGTACAACTCCTCGGTCTGAAGATGAGACAGGGAGTACCAGCCATATTAGTAAACTAAAAATAAATTCCATGATCTCACCTGTACATATTTTAGAAATACCAATTTAGATTACACTACGGTTTTTCTAGGCTCACATCTGTTAGTCTGATGATCTGTTTCTACAAAAACACAGATTACCTACTTTGATGGAACAAAAAATTTCCTCAGAGATCCCTGACTGCCCAATATTTACCTCATTTTCCCTGCTTTTCAGAGTTTCCTTGAGGCTTTGAATTGTACCATCCTGCTTCTGAGATGACTCCTGAGCAGACTTGAGTTCACAGCTCATTTCATTCAGTTTCTCTTGAAGAATCTGATTTCAGCAAAGAAAAAGTTTGTTAGGTCAACTTCTTTTAATTTCAAATGCAACCAGAAAGTCTTTCCTCAAGTCTAGGCTTCCCCACATGTAGTAACCATTAAACCTTAAATCATCCATTAAGGCAAAGTAAAAGGAAAATGAAATACTTCCTTCAATATTCAATTGCTTCAATTCTCATGTACTGCGCTTTCTCTATAATGGGCAGCTATACACTTGTCCACACGAGTCACTGTGGATTCTTTCTCTCTCTCTGGTTTTTTTTTTTTTTTTTTTTTTTTTTGGAGAGAGAGAGAGTGGGGCAGGGGGTAGTAGGGGCAGGGAGAGAATCTTAAGCAGGCTACTACCCAGAACAGAGCCCATCACGGGGCTCGATCTCATGACCTGGAGATCATGACCTCAGCTGAAATCAAGAGTTGGACATTTAACCCTTAACTCTTTGTTACAAAGGATCCCTCATCATAGGTCCTTTAAACAAAGCCCAAGGAGCTCTGCTATCTAGAACAGGATGGAACACTACAAGGGTACAACAGACCAGAAGCTCAGCATTCAAATTGCAGGCTCTGATAAAATTTTCTCCTAAGCAAATGCCTCCTTGGGCTCTAAGGAGTAAGAAGTTAAGCTAAAATCAAAAGCATAAACCTCCTGTCTTGGTGCCTTATACAGGTAAAGACCACATTCAAGTTTTAATTACAGATCTAAAAGGCACCAGAAATTCTGACCTATGCAGAGCAGGCTAAAATCTTGATGAGAGCTAAAGGAAAGAACTACACTGTTAGGGACATATGAGTGGCTCAGATGTTAAGCATCTGCCTTCAGCTCAGGTCATGATCCCAGAATCCTGGGATCCAAGTCTCTCATCAGGCTCCCTGTTCAGCAGGGAGCCTGCTTCTCCCTCTCTGGCTCCCCTGTGCATGTGTTCTTTCTCTTGCTATCTCTGTCACAAATAAATAAAATCTTAAAAAAAAAAAAAAAAAGAACTACACTTTTAATTGAAAGTATTCCTCAGAGCAATGGGAATACATAGTACCCACCTCCCAAGTCCCACTCAGAGAGGTTAACAGCCTCAGCTAGAGCCAGTCACATCCTCAGGAAGACCTGTCATCTCCAAGAGCCTGGACTGATCATACCTTGTTGGTGGCCTCTGTTTGCTGGATTTTTTCCTGGAGTTCTGCCAAGTGGGAATCAGATACAGACTGCTGAGTTATAATGGTCTCATCTGAATTCAGCTTTTGTTGTTTGAGTAACTCTTCAGTCACGGGCTAGGAAGAAGCAGTAAGACAAGTAAGTTGAGTTAAATGTAGCCAACAACATATTTTATCTTCAAATGTCTCTAGCATCTTTTGGCAGAGACTTAGAAAACCAAAGTTTTTGCATGGCTTATCAGTACGAATTCGTAAAGACAGTCCTAAGCAAATAATTCAGAGTTTAAAGAGAAAAGAGGATTGAAAAAAGAAAATGCTTTAGATAACCAAATATACACTTTATGCTATTTCTAATCAGGGAATTCAATAATTAAATCTCTACTATCCCTAAGAGCTAGAAAAAGTATAGTTCAATTATGCCTGTTCACATTATTAGAAAATGGGCAGATTTTGAACATGGACTATGCATAATAATGTTTTATCAGTACTATATTTCCTAAATTTGGTAATTATATTGTAGTTATATAAGAGATATTCTTGTTTTTAGGAAATATATGCTTATTTAGTATAAAGACTCATTAATATCTGCAGATGGTCTAGGAGTAAAGAAAATAATGTGTCTATATAGACAGTGGGAGTGGAACAGCAAATGTAGCAAAATATTTGTAACTGGTGAATCTGGATAAATGTTAGCATATGTGAATGTGGGAGTTCTTTGTATTTCTCTCATGACCTCTCTACAAATTAAAACTGATTTTGAAATAAAAAGTAAAAATAAATTAAAAACAAATTTCAAAATCCATGATGGTCTGGGAAAGAGGTATGTTTCACAGGAATATCAATTCATCAGAAAGATTCAGGAGAAAAAAACACGTATTGTTTATATAACAATGAATCAGGCTTAGATAAACCTAATGAACTGAACCTAATATTCATTATAAGTGTACTAAAATAAAACTAGAGGAATTCACTGTGACATGAAAATCCATCTTCTTTCTCCTTGACCCTTCCTACTCACCCCGACACCTACTCCAGTTAGGAAAAATTTAAATCCATTAGGAAGAAGAAAAGGGCAACTACTGTTCATTTTCCCTTTCCTTCACACTTCCAAACCCTTAACACCACCTTCTCGACAGTGGGGTTAGAGCTTACCTTAAATCCCTTCCTTCCAGCAACTAACTGAAAGTACAGATTTCAGGGGAAAAAAAAAAAGTTTTTTACTCTTCCAATGCTATTTATCAATTTTTTAAAACATCTTAAGTATCATAATATTCAAAGCACTGTGGGAGCTGGGAGTGAGGAACAATATAATAAAGGAATAAGGAAATACATAAAATACCAGATAGTGACACACCCTATGTTGTAAAACTGAGAAGCATTATAGCGTAGTAAAGTTACTCTAAGTTGGTTGACCAGTTAGTTACTTTAAACTGGTTAAATGGAGACCTGCAGGAAAGAAAGCCAATCCTGCAGAACAATCTAGGCAGAAGGAACAGCTAATGAAAAAGGTTTACAGTGGCTATGAGCCCGGGACAGAAAGGTCTATGTGGTTAGAATAGCACTTTCCCATAGAAATACAATGTGAGCCATGTATGTAATTTAAAATTTTGTAGTAACTTCATTGACTAAAGTAAAAAATAAATAGATGAACTCAATTTCAATAAAATATTCTATCTGAACCAATGTATTATATTCAAAGAATATAATAAGACAGGTAGTCAATATAAAAATTACCAACAAAGTATTTTACTTTCTTTCATACTCAATCTCTGAAACTCATGTCCTTTATACACAGCATATCTCAATTCAAACTAGCCACATCTCAAGGGCTCAATAGCCCTGTGCGGCTGGTGGCTACCTTGCTGGCTAGCTCAGGGCTAAGGCAGACTAAGCACAGGGGAGAGGAAGCCAGGGGCTAGGCCAAACAGAGCTTCTACAGTGGGGTTAATGAAGCTGGAATTCATTCTCACGGAAATTCGAAAAGGAATGCAGTTGTATTTATATTTTTAAAAGGTCCTATAGCTGTGGTGATTGGACTGGGGAAAGCCAGTAGGAACAGGGAGACCACACAGACCACACATGCTTCAGTAGCATAAGTGAAAGAGAATAGTGGCTGGGATGATAGTGGTAGGAATGGAGTGGAAGAGAAATAGATCTATTTGGATATTTGTTGTTGTGGGTGTTACAGGGAATCTTGCCCTGAAGCACTGTGAATTAAGTCACACAGTGGGAGCGGTAACTTTATGAACAGATATTCAAAACAATTGTAACTGATAAATAATTTTATCCTTCATTTAATGATAAAACACTCTACAAAACTCTGTTTCTCAGTTCCTCAATGTAAAACACCTTCCCAGTGATGTCTATTATAAATATTTTTCAAATTTAAACCATAACAAGCAGAATTCAAGAAAATAGCTGCAGGTTTAAAATGGCAAGGAATAAATATTCACTTTATTTTTTTAAAGATTTTATTTCTGTATGTATTTGAGAGAGAGAGGGCACAGAGGTAGAGTGGGAGGGAGAAGGAGACACCCCACCAAACACAGAGCCCAATGCAGGGTTCAATTCCAGGACTCCAAGACCATGACCTGAGCTGAAGGCAGACACCCAACCTACTGAGCCACCCAGGCTCCCCTATTCACTTTAAATCAAAGAATCTCAGAGCTGTGAAGGAAACTTTATAAACTAACCATCTGGAATAATCCCGTCATACTTTGGAAGAAACGGAGACTTAGAGAGAATAAGGAAGTTCCCAAACTACACAGGAAATCAGGAAAAGGGTCCTGTTAAACCAGATGCACTAAAGCTGGGAATGTGTAGTATTCAATCTTTCAATCTCCATATAAACCCATTGCCTACCATAATGCCTGGAATATTGTAGGGACCAAAAGTTTCTGTTTAATAAGAGAACAAGAACAAAAACCAATAAAAACAGGCCTGTCTCCTAATGTCCAGTCTATAATGCTCTATTCCTTCAGTGGCTCTTTAGAAATAAGACCAGATAGATATTTAACAAGGACATTTTAACAGCAACTTTAAACCCAAAAATTGCCACAGAATAGTACATGATGAATCTGATTTAATCTGAACCCATCTTGACATTAATAATCACAGGAAACCTCTAATTCGGTAAATGTGATGTACTGACCTAAAGGCTGGAAGATGTTTACTCTGTCTTTATTTATAACACTTAATTATTGAACATCTCAGAAAAATGTCCTTTCAGATAGCAGTCTGCCAAAAGACCACTTAACAAAGTTCCCTGAGTTAATAGCTCAGAGTGAATTCTTGAGAAGTATCAAGTACATAAACCAATCATCTCTAAGACAATTTTATAAAACCTGAAATCAGTAATATGCAATTTAGCCAAATCAGTGCTAATTTCCAGACTACAGGTTAATAAAATCATGTTACAATACTAATGTAATTTTAAATTAGACTCTCTGACTCTTTTAGGACAAAAAGCTTTCCAGCATCAGAAAGGAGAATTGCTTCCAGGCCTGATACTGCATAAGATGAGACCTTTAGGCTAAAAAGGCAGTTATTTAGATCTTCTGTATTAACAGCATTTTCCTTGGCACTTCTTAGTCCTCACAAGAGGACTTGTCTTAGATCTGGAACTGCTGTGGTTTTCTATCCTATTGTTTTAAAAATGGGAAATACAAAAGAGTTATCAACTAGCATAAAATTAAAGGCCTAATCTTTGAGCGGCACCTAATGCCTACACCTTCCAAAGGGCCTATCTAGATTAAGTAGCTAAACTATGAGAGGAATAAATTTCCCATAGCTACACAGGGCCAGACCCTAGTGCTGCAAGGCTCAGAACAAAAATCTGCTCTGTGAATTTAGATGGAATAGAAAATTGCACATGAGCCAGAGCTGAATTGATGTTTACTAATCGAACACACCCCTGCTATCACTTTTCTAGTTCAGGGCCACACAATAAAGAAGTAAATTACCAGCTAGAATAAGGCTTCAATAGCTTTCTTTAGATATTTAAACTACCTTGGGTTTTCAAGCATAAATTCTGCAGAAGGCAAATAAGTCAATTTGCATAATTCCAAAAAATCAGTAAGCAGGAATACTGCATTGTTGTTGTTTTTCTTTAAGAAGAGAAAGAAATGCAGCAATCAGAAGGAACTCTGATGATGATATTTAATAGTGTATAGAATGGGTATGTGGAGGAATAGACAAAGGAATCAAAATGACCTTCCAGAATAATCTTCCTCTTTAGGATGGGAGCTTTTCTTTGTTTTTGTAGCAGAACTTAAAGAAAGAAAAAAATTTTTCTTTCATGGTTTTATTCTTTCTATAAACTAAAAACAGAAATACCTAAATTAATTTACATTTGTTTCTACTCTTTTCACCTTTGTTCAGAGAAATAGACAAAAACCAGTCTGCCTTTGTCCCAGTTGGCTGGGGTTCAGACATACAGCACAACAGGCGTTAAGGAGCTTAAAAGTCAACCAGACATAAAACAACAGATCAGGGGCCCCCAATACAAATTTTATTTCCAAACACTCTGAGTCTAATTTAATTTATTTATCCCCCACATCCTTAATTATTGAAGAAAATGGCATAGCAATTAAATGCCATTATTCATATTCTCAATGCTCTGTTTTCATTACTCTACAAACAGTAAAAAGAATGTAAGCCAAGTGACAGCAGAAAGATCACACACTAAAGTTGTAAAGGTCTATTTTTTTCCAGTGTCCAAATGTAATGAAGCAAAGGGACTTGACCTAAAGGCAGAGTTATTATAGTTTCAATGTGCTCATTAGGATGGCAATTTTCTTCACTGATTCCCTCAAGAATCTCCTTGGAATCCTTAGGTTGCAGAAAGAAGGTTCTTTATTTAAAATAAGTATTATTTAATTCAATATATATCAGGAAATGTGATTTCATATACAGAATAAAAAAGTTTTGGCTAAGAATGGTTAAGAATCTTTGGCTCTTTCTGAGTCATTTAAATCATGAGCTTTCCTTACCTCTAAATTGAAACCCTGCGTGAGACGGTATTTAAAATCCTTCCCAGTCCTCAAACTTGTTGAATCCAGGCACCAAATGACAGTATTTTTAATTAAGTGTGGAGAAAAACAAAAACAAAAACAAACTCTTGTTTTGACTGCAATTTCCTAATTTTCTTTACCTTTTTACAATATTGTCCATATTGGGGCAGGGGGGGGGGCGCTTATCTGCCATCTACACTGTCCAGACTATCTATAGATCCTAATATGAAAACACCATGTTTAATTTGTGACATCTATGTCTGGTTGCAGAAATACCATTAAGACTCAAATTCAACTGTGATGCTCCACTGAAAGAAAAGGAAGCAAAAGAAAAGACCTATGGAGCATTAGGCCTTCTAAACATTCTATTCAAATGAAAACACATTTTAAACTTTTTGTTATTTCTCCTTTTTCTTAACACTTCAAATGTGTTTCTGACAACTTTATGTAAATTTAAAACTATTTCTCCAACCTTTCTGCTAAATTCTAATAATCTGTATCAAGTAGAAGATGCCAGATGTTTCACAAAGTTAACTGAACTCAGCACTCACTGTTGCTGCAGAAACAAAATAGCATCTGTCAGGTTCCTGTATGTAGCTGAATTTAAAAGGTTGGTATGAAATCAACTGGGCAGAAATGAATAGCTCAAATTAAGATTAACTGCCATCTTCTAGTCACTAAGAAATTCAAGAGTATAATGGATGAAACTCCTATCACCCAATAACAGAGACAACCTTTCTTAATATCAAACATCCTCTTAACAGAGCTCTGTAGGCAAACTGGCTGTGAACAGTTTTTGTCTTAGTGTTTAAAATGATGACACTTGAATTCCCAGTTTCTTTTATGAACAAGTCATCATTAGTCCTCAAATGACTTACTACAATATTGATTGCTCAGATAGTACAATACTTTGATAACTAGGTTTTCCCCAAACCTCTGCCCTATGCCCTAATCATTTGGAGACACACCTTTGGGATGAAAACACATGATGCTCTAGGGAGAACTAACTAGAGAACTACCTCACGGAATGTGAGAAAACATCTGCAAATCTAAAAATGAAAACAAAGCAAAAAAAGGAGGTGGGGGACAAAAGAGGAGGTAAGAGGAAAGAGTTCTAGTGCCAGATACAAGATTAAATGTTTTCTAATAGGGTAAAAGTCAATTAAAAATCTCTTCTTGCCTAAAAAATTCTGTTGTTTTGGTCATTAGCAGGAAGGCCAATAGATAATGTTACAAGAAGGGCTGTGAAAAGTCAGTTATTTGTGAATCACGTTTACTAAAATGAGACACAAGCAGAGGTGCAGGAAAAATGGGCTCAACGATATTAGTTTTCTCAGGTATAGAATTTTAACTTTGACCTACACAGAAATCATGTGAAGCCTGCAGCCAGCTAACTATAATCAGAAAGACACTATGTAGCCATTTTGTATACCTGGACCCGAAGTGGCAAATAATCTTCACAGAGATCATCCCACAGCTCCTGGAGGTCTGAAAGCTCCAAGGGATAACTCACAGGTGACTTGTAAAGGGGTTTCAAAGACCGGTTAAGGAAACCGGAACTAACTCCATCTGTCATGATATGGCCAGGCCTGCTTCCAGGTGGGCTGGATTTCACTGGAATAGGAAGCCTGCTCCCTCGGGGACTCTGGATAGGCTTATAATCAAGACCTTTAATCACATTAAGAGCTAGCTCCAGCTTGTGGTTACACATAGGCTGTGGAGTCTGGTCATCTGAACAACAGTCACACTTTGCAAGTTCCTTCGCACTTCTCTCCGTTTCCTCATCCTTTTGTTGTGGAGGACTAGCCTGGACACTTGCATCCAAAGATTCCACAGAGGATCCCGGTGTCCCTTCCTCCATGCTTTCTCCATCTGGGGGTACCTTTGTACTTGGTAAGTCCGGTGGCCCGACCTCAGACAATGCCGGTTCTTCGGTGCAAATGCTGGTGGACCACCTAGAAGAAGGACCACACGAGATACTTCTGGCCACCTTTCGAGGCACCTTACAAATGGCTTCATAGTCAGAATCAGCAACCCGCAAGGCTGCACAACCACGGCATCTCCTGGGTCGGTTTCCAGGACCTTCCGAAGCATGACAGCTGTGTAGCTCCTGAATCTGATCCTCATTTTCTACCCAACACTCAAACCCTGAATAGGCGAAGTCTTCCTGGAGCAGTGCAGAGTATCGTACATCGGGTAAGCCGGAAATGTCAACCGTCCCATTCCCCGCCTTGGTTTCCGTGCCAGAGTCATCGTTATTCTTACGATACATGCTAGCAATGCAGAACTTGAGGCGGTCCTTCTCCAGCAGCAGCTTTTGCAAACGCTCGATAGAAAGTGCTTCGATCCGGGCAATAACGGTATCGAACCTATAGATCCGATCAAGCATGAAAGCACACTTGCTGCAAGCAAATTCCGCTTTGCCATCGCGGGCGACATCCTTGCCCAGGACGTGCGAAAGCAGAACCTGGAGGTTGAGCTTGGATGCCGTGTGGAAGATCCAGCGCCGCTGGTTTCCACACAGCTCCCGGGCACAGATCCTGCAAATCTCCTTCATCTTCTCCCCTAGCGATTGCCGAGCTTCCCTGAGGCGGCTGCTGCTTGGTGTTCAGTCACTGGCTCTTGGCTGCGCTCCGTCTCCCGCCTCGGAGGCCTCCGGCCAGCATGGCAGAGTCCGGTGGGTCCCCACTCTGCCGGGGCTCACCTCCGCCACCCGCGAGCTGGTTCTGGGTACCAGAGTGGGCAGCCCCGCCCCTCGGGAAGGGGGCGGGAATAGAAACGCCTTAGGGGGACGCTGAGTGACAGCAGCGCAGGCCACGCTCGCAACCTGCCATGTCCTCTCCAGCTGTCTCTCCCACTAGCCGCCGCGTCCCCAACGTCCTCCCTTTTAGCAGGCTGAGTTCGCGGTACACTATCTGCAGCCCGCGGCTGACGCAAAGACTCGGAGATCGAGGATCAGATTTCAAGATGGCGCCAGCGGCTCGGCGCCTGCGGCCAGCGGCGCGTTCCTCTGGGAGCTGTAGTCCAGTGGGCCGCTCCCCGCTTTGCGCATGCGCGGTGGCGAGTGCCCGCCCGCTCGCCCTAAAACGAGTAGCCGCTCCTGGCAGTGGACTCGAGACCCGGCCCCCTGTGGGTACCGGCGGACAGCATGACGAGCGCTGGCCACCGCCAGACTGCTTTCATCTGCTAAGATTTCACTCGACGAACGCACCAGTTCCCTCGTGGTTCCTCCCGCCCGCCCTAACGGGATGACCCAAGGATCTGCGTGGGGAGGAGAAAGTTGAATCCCCTCCCCGTCTCTCCACGGTAGTGCCACGTACTCTGGATGGGGCAACTTGGCAGCGCCACTAGGTACCGCTGCGCGCCGCCTCCCTCCCGCCTGCAGCCCCACCTCTTCTCCCTACCCAGGCCGGTGCCGGGACTAAAAGGCCCTGGGGCTGTAGCTGCGGGCGGGTAAGCAGGGTTAATAAATCAGAGGTGGTGGTACCGCGGGTTTTAGAAGGGTGCTTCAAACCTCTCCCTCGACAACTGGGATTATCTAGAGGACAAGTTTTTCTCTTCCTTGCAGTGTTGGGGTGGGCGTGCGTTCAGCAATTTCTAGACGATTAATCAAGAGAGGACACAAACCAGTCACCTGAGAAAGAGTATGGCAAATACCACGAGGTTGCCGCTAGTTGACCAATATTTTTAAAATAAGAGAAAATGGGCTTTTTCAAGAATGTAAACACCTGAGAGTAGATTACCATCACCAAATTCTCTTTCAGGTTCAGGTGGACTGCAGTCCCTATTTTGGGGGTGGGAGAGTACACAAACTTTAGAACAAAAGACCTAGCTTCTTTGAGCAAGAGTAGAGGGTCGGGGATATTGATGTCTGCAGAACTAGGCCTGGACATTTCAGTGACTTCAGTTAGTACCCTGTCTTATTCAACAATATACAGTTGTCACCCCGCCGCTAGGTATAGAACTTGGAATGCACACAAACTGGGGGGAAGCAGGAGCTCTGAGTAGGAGGAATCCAGGTGCCAACTTCGATTTATAATAAAGAATTCCCTTCTTGGCTTGAGTGGCATGCAGACACGGGACTGGAAGAAAAAGAGCCCCAGCAATACCTGGAGTCTCCCAGAGCAGGACATTTCCTGGTTACAAAAATGTTAAATTTTACTGGCTTGTCCTTGGGAGAGGTTAAGGCCAGTAACAGTCTTAAGTATCTGAACCTCACCTCTGGGACAGAGCCCATACTCCTCTAAGCAGGAAGACATTAAAATGCCTTCAGTAAGAATTCAGAATAAACCAAAAAATTCCTAGGGAGAATTAAATGATTTAGAAGTGTTTTAACAGTGTTTGGCTCACTGAATAATAGCTTATACTTTTATTTCAATATTATAATGGGAATATTTTAAGATAATATTAAAACATTTTTTTTAAAGATTTTATTTATTTGACACAGAGAGATCACAAGCAGGCAGAGAGAGAGAAACAGGCTCCCCCCCACCAAGCAGAGAGCCCAACGCGGGATTCTATCACAGGACCTGGAGATCACTACCTGAGTGGAAGGCAGAGGCTTAACCCACTGAGCCACCCAGGCGCCCCAGATAATATTAAAACTTTATGGAGCTCTACACACTTAAGACTGTATTGTTCTCTTATTTAATCACCAAAACAAAATCTTGGTAGCTCCAATGTGAGAGAAGAACAGTCCTTTGATCTTTGGGTTTGGGAGGCTACAGAACTTTACATATGTTATTTCACCTAAATATGCATGTTCTTGCAGTGAAACCAACAATGTAAAATTAGACTTCCAAGTAAAACTCATTACAGCTCCATTTTTGCCTGCCTCCAGGTATATGAACTTCAAAGTCAAAAGAAAGTAAACAATCATCTTTGAAATCTGTAGTGATCTATAGAGAGGCAAGGAGTTTCTGGACTCACCTACCAACAGACTGCCTGTCAGGACTATACCCTGCTGTACCCCGTCTGAAGTATAGTATAAAGTTTAGTATAAAGAGCTAAAAGAACTCAAAGTTCCAGAAAAGTGAAAATTAAGACATTAATCAAGTCCTCATCCTCAACTATCAATGCAAGCCACATTTTCTTGCTGGGGAAAAGGCTAATGAAAAAAGTGCTTTTCAGGAGCAAATTAAATAATACTTTGTAGTATTCTCTATTCCTTATTAAGATTTTGCATCTAATTAATAGTCTCTAAACTTTAATGACAGTATATAGGTAGCTTGGTGTAGAAGTGCAAATCCGTAAAAATGGAGAAAAGGTAGTTTATCATTGAAGAATAGGTTTGCTAGATATAAGTAAAGATCAATATACAGATAGAACTACACGTATCTGGGCTTCCAAGAACTGATAGGAATAAATCACTCAACAATCAAAGAAAATTTGAAGATAGCACTCTATTCACTCCTAGGAAATATATTTAAAAAACATTATTTTGAAGTAGATAGTAAACTATTATAGTACTAGAACTGGTCCTAATACGATTATTTGGTATTATAGAATTTCATTCCAACTAAAGACCACTGGTGTATAGACAATAAAACTGGAACATAAAAATTAAAAAATAAAACTTTAACGTTTAAAGTTTAGAGAGTATTAATTAGATGCAAAATCTTAATAAGGAATAGAGAATACTACAAAGTATTATTTAATTTGCTCCTGAAAAACACTTTGTTTTAACACCTGAATGGCTCAGTTGGTTAAGTATCTGACTGGCTCAGGTCATGATCTCAGGGTCCTGAGATTGAGCCATACTTGGTTCCCTGCTCAGTGGGGAGCCTGCTTCCCCCTCTCTCCCTCTGCCCCCTCCCCTGCTCTTACACACACTGTCTTTCCCTAAAATAAATAAATAAAACTTTTGGAAAAAAAAAAAAAAAACCACCTTAGAAAAATCAGGTGATAATGAATTCAGAACTTCATGGTCCTTATCAATATCACCTTGGTCAAGATTTTGTATTTAGGGTGCCTGGGTGGCTCAGTGGGTTAAGCCTCTGCCTTCGGCTCAGGCCTTCTGGGATCGAGTCCCACATCGGGCTCTCTGCTCAGCGGGGAGCCTGCTTCCTCCTCTCTTTCTCTCTCTGCCTGCTTGTGATCTGTCTCTGTCAAATAAATAAATAAATTCTTAAAAAAAAAAAAAAGATTTTGTATTTAGTTAATACTGGCTACCTATGGGGAGGGGAGTAAAATTGGGGGTTGAATAGAAACATTTACCCTTTTTTATATACCATGTGTCATCTGAATTTTGGGAAATAGATGTGTATTCATGTATCTTAATTTATTTTTAAAAATTAGAAAATATTCAATAATTAAAACTAAGACTTGTGTGGCACCTGGGTGGCTCAGTGGGTTAAGGCCTCTGCCTCCGGCTCAGGTCATGATCTCAGGGTCCTGGGATCAAGCCCCGCATCGGGCTCTCTGCTTGGCAGGGAGCCTGCTTACTTTCCTCTCTCTCTGCCTGCCTCTCTGCCTACTTGTGATCTCTATCAAATAAATAAATAAACTCTTAAAAAAAAAAAAACCGCAAAACGAAGACTTGTGCCTATTTAACACACTAATCAAAGTGGTAACATTTGAACCTAAAATGGAATATATATGATAACTACATGTGTTATATATGTGGACAACTTATATAAACAGATTCAGAGGGGATATACAAGTTAGTAAATAGTGATTATGTCTGGGGAGTGGAATTATGAATACTTATTTTCTTCTTCATTTATGTTCTATAATTTTCTACACTAAGCATGAATTGCTTTTGTGATAAGATAAAAATTGCTGCTAAGAAATAGGTAAAATAAACACATTTTGATATATTTGTACAATACTAAGTAAAAAAAAAAAAAAACAAAAAAACAAACAAGCAAAACTGACACCCACAACATGAATGAATCCCAAAAGCATGTTAAGTGAAATAAGCTGTACACAAGTCCGTACATTCTGTGTGATTCCTTCTAATTTATGTTTAACAACAAGAAAAATTGAATCCATGGTGACAGAAGTACAGAAAATGGTTATGAGAGATGAGATAGTATAAGAATTGATTGCAGAGGAACACAAAGGAATTTTCTGGGGTGATGAAAACGTTCTATGAATTGTTTTGAGTGATGGGTATATGGATGTGTACAGTTCTCAAAGTTCATTGAACTGAATACTTAGATCTGTAGATTTTATGTTAGAATAGTTCAATAAAGAGTAACAAAGAGGAAATAAATATAAACTATGTATTACCCCAAAACTTTTAATCTGAGAGGTTTTTTTGTGGGGGCAGGTAGGAAGTAACCCCCACTTTATTATAAGAATAGCTTTGAAAATTGGAAAGATAAAATATGGCCTAGAAAAAGTTCTGTAAAATTCCCGACTGCAAATTCAAAACTTTTTATTTCCTAACCATAGGAGCTTTGAAAAACATTTTTTTTTTTAATTTTATTTATTTATTTGACAGACAGAGATCACAAGTAGGCAGAGAGACAGGCTGAGACAGAGAGAGGAAGCAGGCTCCCCACCGAGCAGAGAGCCCGATGCATTGCGGGGCTCTATCCCAGGACCCTGAGATCATGACCTGAGCCGAAGGCAAAGGCTTTAACCCACTGAGCCACCCAGGTGCCCCTGAAAAACATTTTATATGCATATGCACACCACACATACATGATTGAAGCAAGGCATGCTGATAAAGTAAGACTTGGGGCTTCTGAGATGATTTAGAATAGGATAATTACTTCTAAGACTTACCAAAGTTACATATTAAAGGAAAATTGGGACTAAGAACAGATTTCATATTATGATAAGCTGTTATGAATTAAATTGTTAATTTTATATATCAGCAGTTTGCCCTCAAAATGTATTGATAAACCCATTCACAGCACTTATTAGCTATATGTGCTAGTTAAATCATTTATATCTGGCCCTTAATTTTCTCATCTACAAAGTAAACATGTTGAATTTAAAAAGTAGTTTTCAACCTTTGCCAGGCATCAGAATCCCCGGGAGGGCTTGATAAAACAGATTGCTGGGACCTACCTCCTGGAGTTTCTGATTCAGGTCCTCTGGGGTGGAGCCCAAGAATTTGCATTCCTAACAAATTCCTAGATCCTGCTGATGCTGCTGTCTGGGCAATCACACTTCGAAAACCATTGAATTAGAGCTGTCCTAAATTATATTCTGAAAAATCTCAGTCAAAAGATTAAAGATTAAAAGTACTGCAGATAAATAGAAAAACCCTTCAGTGAAGAACTACTTACAGATTGTTGAATTTAGAGAACTATATTCTCATTTGAATCAAAATTCCTAAGTAGTGTTATGTTAAAGACATTTTGCACTATCTCTATTTTGACCTCTAGATTTTGGGGCCTGGGAAGTATCTCTTAAAACCAAAGCCACTTTTGTAACCACTATCTTGTAGTGCTCCTAAGACCTAATTCCTGGCTGGCAAGGCGTTTCCAAGAGAATTAGAGATGGAAAATCCCCACGTCCCAAACAGTTGTGTTAGGTTTCACTGCCCTAGTTATGACATTGGAAATAGCTGTTCTAATTACTAAAAACTATGCCAAAAAAGAAAAAAAAAAAAAAAAAGAGTGATTTTGGCAGAGAAGCTAAAACAGATGAGGAAATGCAAGAATATCAAAGTAAAGCCAGTTAGGCTTCATGGAAACACAAGCATGTGCATGACTCCCCTGTGATGGCTGGAAATTTTTAAGAAGCCAGAAGCAATCATGCTTTGCATTAATTAATAACACAGCATTTTGAAAGACTTGTTTGAAACCAGGGGATTACAAGTTCAGCTGCAGATTGCCATGTGATGACCACATCAGCAGAATCCATCTTAAAATAGTAAAGAGTCTTTCAAGTAAAGTTATTAAATACCAGTAGCTGCTTAAGTGAATTTTATACTTTTTTTTTTTTTAAGATTTATTTATTTCAGAGAGAGAGGGAGTGGCGTGAGGAGCAGAGAGAAAGGGAGACAAACAGACTCCCCCGCTGAATGGGAATCCATGACCCAATCCACCCCAGGACCCAAGATCATGACCTGAGCGGAAAGCCAGACTCCAAAGCTCAACTGACTGAGCCACCCAGGCACCCCAAGTGAATTTTAAAGCACACGTTAAGTCAGTCAACCAAGGAGCAAGAATTTGCACGAATTCAGTGTGTCATTTCTCTGTCTTTAGTGAACTTTTAGTTTAGTTGAAGGGAGAAAATATGCATGCTAAAATTAGTGCAATTGATTGGTAAGTGAAATGGTACTGATGAAGTCAGCATGAGTGCAGAAAAAATTGAGAAATAGTTGAAAGGGCAAGAGTGACACTTGAGATGGGTCTTAGGATGATGGAAACAAAGAAAGGGACTCCATTAAAAGAAAAAGGCATCATCAATAGTCTTAGAAGTGGGTTAGATACAGTGCTAACCTGTAGGTAAAGGCAGATGTTGGGGATTTTGAGGAGCATCTAAATGGCCTGGTTCATCCTACTTTATAAAACTTATCCTCTATAATTGCTCATTCAGAGAATACATACGGAGAGCCAACTGTAAGCCAGATGCTATGCTGTGGTGCTATGGAAGTTTTGGCAACTAGAATTTAATGTTCAGAAAAGACAAAAGATTTTGGACTTAATGTTATGAACTTGAACAAAGAATGGCATGGTGAAAACTTCACCTTGGAAAGATTAGCCAGAGAACAGGATGAACTGGAATTTCAGGGCAAGATTTTGGAATGGTTATAAGAAGACCTGCTAAAAAGCCATTGTAGTTATTCATCTGTGGGGTAATAAAAAAAAAAAGTCTGTGGGAATGCAAGTTGGTGCAGCCACTCTAGAAAACAATATGGAGATTCCTCAATAAGCTGAAAATAGAGCTACCCTGTGACCCAGCAATTGCACTATTGGGTATTTACCCCAAAGATACAAATGTAATGATCTGAAGAGGCAACTGCACCCCAATGTTCATAGCAGCAATGTCCACAATAGCCAAACTATGGAAAGAGTCCAGATGTCCATCAATAGATGAATGGGTAAATATATATAAAATATACATATATATATATACACACACACATATACACACAATGGAATATTATGCAGCTATCAAAAAATGAACTCTTGCCATTTGCAATGATGTGGATGGAACTAGAGGGTATTACACTAAGCGAAATAAGTCAGAGAAAGACAATATATGATCTCACTAATATGTGGAATTTAAGAAATAATGCAGAGGATCATAGAAGAAGAGAGGAAAAAATGAAATAAGATGAAACCAGAGAGGGAGACAAACCATAAGAAACTCTTAATCAAAGGGAACAAACTGAGGATTGCTGAAGGGTGGGGGTATAGGGATGAGGTAACTGGGTGATGGACATTGGGGAAGGTATGTGTTGTAATGACCACTGGGTATTATATAAGACTGACGAATCACCTGTACCCCTGAAACAAATAATACACTATATGTTAAATATTTGAATTTAAGTTAAAAAAAATTAGTCTGGTATATAAATAGAAAGTGGTAAATGTGAGAATTATTTTGAAGGAATGAACAGCAGGACTTGACGACCTATAGAGGATGAAGGAAAAGGATTAAAGATGAAGATTAGGTTTTTGGTCTCAAAGACTGGTAGAAAACATGATCTAAATGAGCAGAAATGTGAGAGTTGAGTCCATCTACAAAAAGATAATGAAAAATTTGATCAGGAACATGATGAGTCTAGGTGACTGAGAAAACTAAGTGGAAAAAAAAAAACAAGTGAGGCTCTTCCACAATCAAAGCACAGGTGAGATGGGGACAGAGTTTCAAGAATGAGAGAGACAGTTAACATTTGTCAAAAGCTAGGGAGAGATTAGCAGGAAAGAGAAGGTCAGGCATATCACTTTCTGTAACTGTAACTTGTACACTTGTGACTTGTAAATTTCAGAGTTGTTACCTTTAACTCCTCAGAATCCTTCCCTATCAAGTTAAACACTAAATTTGGGATTTTTTTCTCTGAACATCTCTAGCATGTTCAGAAATGTTGCTTCACATTTTCACTACATTTTCTATTTCAGGCTCTTGAAACCTAAAACCTGAACCATGTCACTAGGCTTAGAAGCTTACCCTCTAATCATCCTCCATACTATTTCCAGAATATTTATAGTAAAGATTCATCATTATCCACTATAGGATGAAGTCCAAAACTTCATCAGCATGGCATTTCAATCTCTCTACAGAAAGATCCTAATCTACTTTTCAACTACATCTCATCTTTCAACTACATACTCCTTCCCTAATCCTATGGCGTGATGACAGGATATTAAACTGCTTTATTAACTGTATGCCCCACCTTCCTCTTTTATAATCTGATGGTCAGGCCCTTAACTTGGAAATTTTTGCAGAGCAAAGAGCAGAAGCTGAAGTCAAATGCATTTCCTGACTTTAATAAAAATTCTAAACCAAGTGAGAAGATTAAGCCAGATGTCCCAGTGGGGAAGAGGAGAAAGAGTTCTTTGAGGTCAACAGAAAAGGAGGGTGTTAGATTTCACTCATTTCAGAAAGAGACCGGGGATCAGAGAATAACAGGGAGCCACCTCCATTCCATATTAATGTGCAGAGAAGCAGCAGGACCTGGGGTGAGAAGGCAGTAGGTGACTTGGAAAGGCTGGACTCTAGATCACGGGGTTCTGGCTTCATAAAAGACTCTAATAAAGCAAGCTGTTAGAGTTGGCAGAACCATGCTTGTTGGGGAAGGGATACTTCCAGGGCAGACCAATGGTAAGAGTAATCCCTTGATTCTTTGGTACCTGATAAAAACCTTCACTTTCATGTAACTGAGAGAATAGGGAGGAATATATGTACCAAATGGATGATTTTGAACTTCCTGCTAGCCTGATTAAGATAAGGACTCAGGGTAACATTCAATCGATTGAAAGAAAGTGAAGAAACATGGTATTTCCTGCACAACTGAATTTGTGAACTAAGAGTCATACCCACTTCGAACTTTTGGTAGGTGTTCACTGAGGCTCAGTCCTAGACCTTTTTACCTATTTTTATTTTCTTTCCATATCATCTTATCCTTTCCCATCTTTATACCAGTAACTTTCCATTTATATCTTTATCCCAGAATTTCCTCTGAGCTCAAATCTGAAATAGCCAACTACTTATTCATATCTGCATATGATAGGTCAGAGACATCTCAAAATTACCATCTTCCAGAGCACCTGGGTGGCTCAGTTGTTAAGCATCTGCCTTTGGCCCAGATCATGACCCCAGCATCCTGGGACTGAGCCCCATATTAGGCTCCCTGCTCATCAGGGAGCCTGCTTCTCCCTTTCCAGCTCCCCTGTGCTTGTGTTACCTCTCTCATTGTCATAAGTAAATAAAATCTTTAAAAAAAAATTTTACCATCTTCCTTACCTATAATACCCCCACACTCATTCTCCCTAATTCTCTTTTAGGGTTCAGCAAACTATGAACTGTGGACTAAATTTCTCCCCGACCTATTTTTGTAAATAAAGTTTTATTGGAACATACATGCCAACTCATTTATGTATTGTGTATGACTATGTTTGTGCTGATGGCAAAAACCTTATGACCTGCAAGGTCTAAATTATTTGCCATCTGTCCTTTTACAGAAACAGTTGGCTAATCCCTGCTCTTTGTTTTCTTCAAAGTACTTATTACAATTTGCAATTAGTTATTTGTTTGATCACTTGGCTATTTATCTTCCTTATTAGATACAAGCTCCTTAAGGGGAAAGGCTCTTGCCTTTCTTCTTTCAAGTATTTTTAAAGTATTTATTATTGAAATATAGTTGACATGTAATAGTCTATTAGTTCCAGGTACATAACATAATGAGTCAACAATTCTATACATTATTCAATGTTCACAATATGTACAGTCACCATCTGTCACCATACGATTATTATAGTATTATCGACTATATTCCCTATGCCATACTTTTCATCTCTGTGACTTATTTATTTTATAACTGGAAATTTGTACTTCATAATCCCTTTCACCTACTTTGCCCTCCCCTCACCACCCTTATTTGACAACCACCAGTTTGTCCTCTGTATTTATGAGTCTGTTTGTTTTGCTTTTGAGATTCCACATATATACAAAATAATATGGTATTTGTCTTTCTCTGTCTGACTTATTTCATGCAGTATAAAATGCTCTAGGTCCACCATGTTGTTGCATGACAAGATTTCACTCCTATTATGGCTGAGTAATATTCCATTGTATATATATACTGCATTCTCTTTACCCATTCATCTATCAATGGACCCAAGCGCTGCTTCCATATCCGGCCTAGTGTAAATAATGCTACCATAAATAAAGAAGTGATTTATCTTTTCAAATTAGTGTTTTTGTTTTTTTTTTTTGATAAATACCCAGTAACAGAATTACTGGGTCATATGATAATTCTTTTTTTTAAATAAAATGTTTTTTTAATTAACATATAATGTATTATTGGTCCCAGGGGTACAGGTCTGTGAATCATCAGGCTTACACACTTCACAGCACTCACCATAGCACATACCTCCCCAATGTTCATAACCCAAGGTAATTCTATTTTTAATTTTTCAAGGAACCTCCAAACTGTTTTCCACAAGGGCTGCCAGCTTGCATCCCTACCAGGGTTCCTTTATTTCCAAATTCTTGCTCACCAAACCTTGTTATTTCTTGTGTTTTTGATTTTAGACATTCTAACAAATGTGAAGTGATATCTGATTGTGGTTTTGATTTGCATTTTCCTGATGATCAGTGATATCCTGATGATCATGTGTCTATTGGCCATCTGTCTATCTTCTTTGGAAAAATCTCTATTCAGGTCTTCTGCCCATTTTTTTTTTAATTGGATTATTTGGGGGGTTTGGTGTTGAGTTGTATACTATCTTCATATATTTTAGATATTAACCCCTTATTAAATATATTATTTGCAAATATCTTTGCCCATTCAGTTGGTTGATATTTTTATTTTGTTGATGGTTTCTTTTGTTGTGCAAAAGCCTTCTATTTTGGTATAGTCCCTATAGTTTAATTTTCCTTTTCTTTTCCCTTGAGTAAGAAGACATATCTAGGAAAATATTTCTATGACCAATGTCAAAGAGATAACTGCCTATGTTTCCTTCTAGGATTTTTATGATTTCAGGTCTCACATGTCAGTCTTTAATCCAGTTTGTGTTTATTTTTGTGTATGGTGTAACAAAGTGGTTCAGTTTCATTCTTTTGCATATAGCTGTCCAGTTTTCCAAGCATCATTTACTGAAGAGACTATCTTTTCCCCACTGTATATTCTTGCCTACTTTGTCACAGATTATCTGGACTCTATTCTATTCCAATGATGACCTAAGTGTCGGTTTTTGTGCCAGCATCATACTGTTTTGATCATTACACCTTTGTAACATATCTTGAAATTTGTGATTGTGATCCTTCCAGCTTTGCTTTTCTTTTTCCAGTCTGCTTTGGCTATTCAGGGTGTTTTGTGATTCCATACAAATTTTAAGATTATTTGTTCTAGTTCTGTGAAAAATGTTGTTGGTATTTTGATAGACACTGCATTAAATGTGTAGACTGGTTTGGGTTGTATGGATATTTTAACCATATTTATTCTTCTTCATGAGCGATTGTACCTGCCACACTATATCTTAC
This sequence comes from Mustela nigripes, assembly GCF_022355385.1. NCBI lineage: Eukaryota > Metazoa > Chordata > Mammalia > Carnivora > Mustelidae > Mustela > Mustela nigripes. The sequence goes on along the minus strand of NC_081570.1, from coordinate 103,275,554 downwards.
CAGGAAACAAACTGAGGGTTTTAGAAGGAAGGGTGGTGGGAGGGATGGGTGAGCCTGGTGATGGGTATTAAGGAGGGCACGGATTGCATGAAGCCCATATATACAAACAATGAATCATGAAACACTACATCAAAAACTAATGATGACTAACATAACACAATAAAAATAAATTACTGTGAATTTAATAAATTAATAATGATTATTAATTAATTTTAATTAATAAATATTGGTTCTTTCAATCTATGAGCATAGAATATCTTTTCATTTGTGTCATCTTCAATTTCTTTCATCAATGTCTTTTTTATGAATTTTATTTATTTTATTTATTTTTATTTTTTTAATTTTTCAGCGTTACAGTATTTTCAATTTCATTGCTAGTAATTGGTCTGTTCGAATTTTCTATTTCTTCCTGATTCAGTTTTGGAAGATTATATGTTTCTAGAAATTTATCCATTTCTTACAGGTTCTCCAATTTCTTGGCATAAATTTTTCAATATTTTTTTTTAAGATTTTATTTATTTATTTGACAGACAGAGATCACACGTAGGCAGAGAGGCAGGCAGAGAGAGAGGAGGAAGCAGCCTCCCCACCAAGGAGAGAGCCCGATGCGGGGCTTGATCCCAGGACTCTGGGATCATGACCTGAGCCGAAGGCAGAGGCTTTAACCCTCTGAGCCACCCAGCGCCCCTCAGTATTTTCTTATAATCCTTTGTATTTCTGTGGTATCAGTTGTTATTTCCCTTCTTCTTTTCTGATTTTATTTGAGTCCTCTTTCTCTTCCTCTCCTTCTCCCAACTCTTGCTCTTGCTCTCTGTGTCTTCTTTTTCTTTTTCTTTTAATGAGTCTAAGTGTTTATCAATTTTGTTTACTTTTTCAAAGAACCAGCTCCTGGTTTCATCCATCTATTGTTTTTTTTGAGGTACTTTGGACAATATGTTTCTAGATATCAATAAATAGTCATTGAATGACTGAGTAAATCAATGCCTTTCCTTTTCATCTTACTAAAATTCTACTCATTTCTTACAGATCAAAATCTTCACTGCCTACCCCAGCTCATGACCTTTTGTTCTTTCTCTACTGCTTTATATTTTGTTTCCATCAGGGGCTTCCTTACCTTCCAATTAGACTATCATCTCTAAAGGCAGAGACTAAACCTTATGCATCTTTGTGTTCTTTATTCCTTCATGTTACTGTAATTTGTGCATTATAAATTCTCAGTTAATAATTTTCATGAAGTGGTAATAAAATCCCTTATTTTTCCACCACCTTTGCTGCTCTAAAGGGTCAGGACTACAATTGCCTTAGATGATGAGGCCTTTTGCTGAGACACGTTACCAGTAAAGGTTATGTCTGGGAGACAGTGAGGTTGAATGAGGATTTATAAGTCTCCACCTTCAACATTCACCAGTTTTAAGAAGAAGATACTGTAAAACTGCTTTGAAAGATCTCCTTATATGAAGTTAGTTGGAGCTGCCCAAGCTCCTAATCCCTGCAAGGTTTTCAGTCTCTGCCATGAGCAGTGAGTGTTCTTGTTTTAACCTCCACATCAGATCTCTCCATGGTAACACTGGAATGTTTGCTGTTTTAAGAATACGCCTCACTGCATGCAGTGTTATTTACATTAGGTTCCAAACAAGGCATAAATGCAATGGCTTGAGCGTCTGCTGATTTGTATGAGTGGGAGGTCCTGATTGCTTACTGGATATCTCACCCTAATTCTATTGTCCTCTTTCATTTTGTAAGGCAACATTTCTTTACATGTTAATAAATATTACACTGGGGGAAAACTGGAGAATGGAAAAATGAAATAAAACAAGAATTCTTCCAGACCTTCCTCTGCAAGTACATCGTTGCTCCTTGCATTCATACCCTGTAGGTCTGGTTTCATTTAAAGGGTTCTTTGAAATGAAGCTTCTACTCTCCCATAAAAGGGAATCATGTCAGTAACTGGAACTATCACCAGTTTTTCAGAGTGCAGGTCTTTCATCTGCAACTTTGTGAATACACTCACGAAGGAAGAGAAAAATGCTTTGTAAAACTTCACTTTGTTAGCTTTTCTTTTTACTAAAAAAGATGTGGACATGTTGCTTCAGCATGGCAGCTATATCCAAAAGCTCCTGAGTTCTCGGCTCACAATGACATGCTCTTGATCTGAATGGACAAGGGGTGATTGGAAGCAAACATGGAATGATGTCAATTGGTGGCGTGTCAAGTTTATGGCTTTCTTTGTTGCTGTTCTGTGGGTTAATTATATGATAGAAGGTCATACTACTGTAGAAGTATGGCTAAAATGAATGTACAATATTATGGTGGAATGGAAAAAGAAAACAGCTAGAGGGATAGTAAAATCAATTAAATTAAATAATCTTGATCAAAACTGTCTCTTTTTGAGAAATGGAAGGCTCTGAAATGAAACTTCCTATACTTAGAGATTATACTCAGTCCAGACTTTCAGATTTGAGATTACATGAGAAGTACTCATCTATGGGAAATGGCATAAGAGAAGAGTTTCCACTTGGACAACTCAAACCTAGATGTGTAACGTCTGTGAGCTTCCCTTCTTCTAAAGCCCAACTGTGGTATTCTCAGCTGTGAGGGGTCAGAGGAGGTAGAGGAAATGAGTCAGTCTCCAGAACTCTAGGGATGGCTTTGCTGGAGATGAGGGAATTCTTAAGTGTTTGCCGAGCAGGCCCAGAGCCTTGAAAATGAACTTGGGCCTTCCACATCGTGGGGGTGTGGCTTCTGTGGTGAGAGATGGCCTGGCAGACAAAGGTTGAGGATGCGGGGGGAGTAAGATGCTGCTGCTCCTGGCAGACAAGGATGACGCCCACAACGCAGGCTTCAGTTGTCACAGATAGCAAGAGTTGTCACACGTGACTGTAGACAGAGGGGGGAGACAAAGTACTTTATAACTGGTTTTCTAATGTTCTTGGCCCCTAATTCAAGAATGGATTAGATTAAGCAGTTAATAGCGGTGTCAAACCATGATTTGCTCTCATGAGATGACATCAATTATCTGCTCAGTTAGTCCTCCTTCTAAAGAGCCCACAGGATTGTCTTTCTAAAATGCAAATCATATGCTTTTATTCCCCCTAGCTTAGCTTTTTTTTTTCTTTAACTCTCTGTTTCTTATAACAGGAAGTCCTTAGCTTGACACTTAACGAAATGTCCCAGTTATGTCTTCTATCATTCTATAACACTTAGTATATACCTGGTAATACCAGTTTCTCCCAATTCCTTAACTATGTTCCATATCACTGTATATACTGTACCTGCCTATGATGTATTTCTATTTTCTGCCTGGAGTACTCCGCCTTTAAGGTCCAGGTCACGAGCAACTTCCAGGTGAGGCTTCTTTGACTTTCAAAGGTAGAGTTAATCCCTGCCATCTGTGGGTTCCTTTCCCACTGTACATATATTTCTATCTCTTCATTTATCATTCTGTATTTTGTTCTTTGTTTACATGCCAATCTCTTATTGGACGATAAACCCTTTGGAAGCTACAGCCCCCAGACTAGTGGTTCTTACTGAGTGACTATATCATCTCCTAAACTGCATTTTGCAAATTCATGGGGTGTTTCTTGTTTTTATTATCATCACCATGATGACTGGAGCAATGGGTGCTATGTAATTTGCAATGAGCCGGGCAAAGCATTGTTCCAAATTCTTAGTGACATCTGTCTACCTATCTATCTGTCTATCTATCTATCTATCTATCTATCATCTACCTGATTCCAGTCTGTATGAAATGCATAACACAAGCAAATTCATTAAGGCAAATTCATTAATTCATTATAATAGAGGTTATCAGGAACTAGGAAAGGGAAGAATGAGGAATTATTATTTTATGGGTAGTTTCACTGAAAAATTCCAGAAATTTTGGCTCACTGATATTCTGAGAGCTGGTTTTGAACTTTGTCAATAGATCTCTTTTGGTCAGTCATACACATGTACATTTGTGATACTAGCTCTTCAGAACAGCAGTGTAAATATGGGTATGAACCCACATAAACCTATGTTCAAATTCTTACCTCACCACCTACTGCCTTAATAACTTAGGTTACATCACTTAATCTAAATATTTGTTTCCCTACTTACAAAGGGAGCTTTATCCTACCTAGTTCACAGGTTGTAATGAAAGCTGGAAAAAAACTGAATGTTCAGGCCTCCACATGGTGTTTAGAGCAGGATCAGGACTCAAAAATGGATCCTTCCTCTTTTCCATTCCTCTTTCCCTTCACTGGCTAGCAGCATCACACGGTCTCATGGACACTCAATAAAAGCTGGGTCTCCAGGGGCACCGCTCAATTGGTTCAGCGTCCGCCTTCAGCTCAGGTCATGATCTCAGGGTCCTGGGATCAAGTCCCATGTCAAGCCCCACATCTTGCTCCATGCTCAGTGGGGAGTCTGCTTCTCCCCTCGCCCCATGGCCTCTCCCCCAATCTTGCACACACTTTCTCTCTTTCTCTCTCTCTCAAATAAATGAATAAAATCTTTAAAAAATGTATTTTCACTGTAGGGGTCCCTGGGTAACTCAGTGGGTTGAGCGTCTGACTCTTGATTTCAGATCAGGTCATGATCTCAGGGTTGTGAGATGGAGCCCTGTGACCTGCTCATGCTGGATATGGAGTCTGCTTAAGATTCTCTCTCTCTCTCTCTCTCCCTCTCTCCCTCTCCCTCTCACCCCTGCTTGCACACTTAAGTATGCACACATGCACACCCATGTATTTTCTCACTCTTAAAAAATTTTTTTCCACTTCCAATAAAATTATGTTGCTTTCCATTACCAACATGTTACCATTTTGATTGTAGTAGAAACAGTATTAGTATTATTGGTAACTCTGTAGGATTAAAATGTGAAGTTTTGTTTTGTGCTTTCATTACTGAATGACTTTTAAATGTTCCATGGGGCACTGGTGAGGTAATACAACTTTATATAATCACCTGAACATACAATGGAATTCTGCTATATATATTTATATATATATACACAATGTTAATATACAGTGAGTTTTCCATGAATGGAACTGCTATGAAAATGAAGAAAGAGTTGATTTTTCTTTTTTTTTTTTTTTTTTTTTTTTTTAAAGATTTTATTTATTTATTTGACAGAGAGAAATCACAAGCAGGCAGAGAGGCAGGCAGAGAGAGAGAGAGAGGAGGAAGCAGGCTCCCTGCTGAGCAGAGAGCCCGATGCGGGACTCGATCCCAGGACTCCGAGATCACGACCTGAGCCGAAGGCAGCGGCTTAACCACTGAGCCACCCAGGCACCCAAGAGTTGATTTTTCTACTGTTTGGAAATTTACCAAGAGTTTTTCACCTTGGCAATGTCACCCTCATTTACTAATCGCATTCCCCTTGCTGTTTTTGAATCACCAGTATAACATGACTGCATCAGGCTATGACAGTCGCTTAGTTTTCCCTACAGATACAAGCACCTGACTCTTTCTTTATGTCTGCTAATATAATTGTGATCATGTATGTGTGTATGTGTGTGTATGCATATACATACTATACATATGTATATACTCATGTGTGTATATATATATACATGTGCAATGTATATTTTTAAATAAACACCATTTTATTATAAATTATTCTTATTATATCTCATATGTTAAGGGCTTATATTAATTTGAGTTAATATATAAGGTTGGTAGAGCAGCACCGAGCCCGCAGAAAATGCTACAATATGTGCTGAACCATAATTACATGTATATGCATCATTTCCCGAATTTGTTAACCAAAGCTTTCTTTTTTTTTTTTTTTTTTTTTAAAGATTTTATTTATTTATTTGACAGAGAGAGATGACAAGTAGATGGAGAGAGAGGCAGGCAGAGAGAGAGAGACGGAAGCAGGCTCTGTGCTGAGCAGAGAGCCCGATATGGGACTCGATCCCAGGACCCTGAGATCGTGACCTGAGCCGAAGGCAGCGGCTTAAACCACTGAGCCACCCAGGCGCCCTAACCAAAGCTTTCTAACCAAAGTCACAGTCCAAGAAGTTTACAAGTACAGCTGAAATAGTGATTTCTTCCGGCCTTGTCATGGCTCAAGCGCCCAGACTGACAACCTTCAAGTAAGAAGCTCCATCCACTTACCACTGTACCTTACAAATATTATCATTTCCTGTTTGTGCCATGACACAGAAAAGATAGGAAGCACTGCTTTAGCCTAGTTCTTCTCCCTGTTCCTTTCATCCTGACTCCCAGCTCTCTAGATGTGAACCAAGAAGTTAAATCCTACTGCTCTAAGACCTGTAAGAATACTCAGTAATTGTTTATGCTGCTTGGGCAAAGATATATTCTAGGGTTCTTTTAGGAAATACCTTTTTACAAAGTTAAAAGTTGAAGGGAAGAGGAGAGTATACTCTGAGGTAACTTCAAGGGCAACAATATAGACTAACACAATTTTTATACCACAGTAAGAATTCTTCAATATTAAAACAGCATTGGGGCGCCTGTGTGGCTCAGTGGGTTAAAGCCTCTGCCTTCGGCTCAGGTCATGATCCCAGGGTCCTGGGATCGAGCCCCGCATCGGGCTCTCTGCTCCGCAGGGAGCCTGCTTCCTCCCCTCTCTCTCTGCCTGCCTCTCTGCCTGCTTGTGATCTCTGTCTGTCAAATAAATAAATAAAATCTTTAAAAAAAAATATTAAAACAGCATTATGCACACTTGAAACTAATATAATACTGTTGGTTAATGATACTGGAATTAAAATGATAAATAAATAAAAACAACATTAACTGAGAAAGAACCCACATTAAACATTCTGTACAATTATAAATCACTCAGGGTGGTGGGCAAAATTCTAATGGCCCCAGTGCTTCCCACCCCGGTAGCCACCACATCTTCACATAATCCCTACTTCTTGAGTGTGGGTGAGACCGACAACTTGTTTCTAAGGAATAGAACATGGCAAAGATGAGGGAATATAGTTGCATAGTTGTGCTACGTTACATGGCAAAAGTGAATGGATCTTGTACATACAGCTGAGGTCCCTACTCAGTTGATTTTCAGTTAACCAAAAGGGTTATAACTGTCGGCCTGACCCAATCAGGTAAGTCTCTTAAAAGACTGTGTAGAGGTAGAGAAGCAAAGGAACCCCCTTTCGCTCTGCTGCTGGCTATGAAGAAGCAAGCTGCCACAACCCCTACAGCCACTCAGAAATAAATTCTTCCAACAATCTTAGGAGACTTAGAAGACGATCCTTCCCTAAGTGACTCTCCTGATAAGAAAGCAGTTTGCTCATACCTTGATTTCAGATTTGTGAAATGCTGGCAAAGAGAACCCAGCGAAGCCATGCCTGGACCCCTGACCCACAAACTGTGGGACGATGAATGTATGTCATGGTAATCTACTAAATCTGTAGTCATTTCTTATGCAGCAAGAGATGATGAACACAGAGGCAAAAAGCTCTGCCCACACCTCACCTGCACATCCATGCAAGTTGGCTCCTCCAACAGATGGAGCAGTTGTTGTTTCTCTTGAGACAGCTGTTCTACGAGCTGCTTCTGGGCAGCCAGGCTCTGATTCAGTTCTTCAATTCTTCTGGAGCAAAGAAAAAGTCAGAACAACACTTACGGTCATGATACTATTATTGCCTTTATTATTCAGCCCATTCCAAAGACAGCATAATCGAGTCCAGTCAGTTTTTACCTTTGTGGGTCATGGAACTCATACTTTTTCTCAGAAGGCCACATATTCTCTGCTGTAGCCCCCTACTATGTACACACATGACCTTCTGCTTACATATTCACTATGTTCACAGACCTCCTGAAGCTGACCCATGGATCTACAGACCATAGGTGTGTAACTCTTATAATAAGAGCCCAGAAGCCGTGTTTCTGGTTGTTATTGTTCCATTCAAGAAATTATTTCTGGATAACCATTATATAAACTCACATACCCTACCCAATACCTGGGAATATAAAGTTGGAAAGCATACAATCTCTGCTTTGTAGAAACTTTTTACAAGATTTATTTATTTATTATTTTAGAAAGAGAGCGGGAAGGAGAGGCAAAGAAAGAGGGAGAGAGAATCTCAAGCAGACTCCCAGCTGAGCACAGAGCCTGATGCAGGGGTCAGTCCCACAATCCTGAGATCTCATAACCTGAGCCAAATCAAGAGTCGGATGCTCAACTGACTGAGCCACCCAGACAACCCTCTGTCCTGTCGAAACTTAAATTCTTTTGGTGTGTGTGTGTTATGTCAGGGGTTTGGGAAGTGGGGAGACACAGCTACAGAAACAAATAACAGGAACAGAATGTAAGGAGTGCTACCACGACACAGGTGCCCACCTTATATAGAGTACACTGAGCGCTGGCGTGGAACTGTAGGAAGAAAGAGTGAGTCACTGAACTTGAAACAGTCTGTGGGACTTCAGGAGACAAGATTTGGAAAACTGCACTGTTTTCCAGGTACAGGGAGGAACTTGAATCAAGGAACAAAGTCATAAAGATACAAGATATTTTGGGGGAAGAGTCACTGAAACAAAGGCTGCAGGGGAGAGGTGAGGCTAAAGAAGAGGCTGGAAATTCAGACTTGGATTTAGATTATCAGACCACGCACAGCGTGCTGAAGTATACAAACTACAGCTTCCAATCAACAGCTATTCCTCATCTGCTATGTGCAAAGTATATCTTGCTGTTTCTCTTGAGTCTTAGATTACTAGAGATAACTGTCCTTGGAAAACACACTGGTACTAAACGAAATATTTCCAATTGTCATTATTATTCTTATGTAGGTGTGTAAGGTAGGGATAATACCTTGGGAGGGAAATAGTTGGGAGAAATGTGAGAGGTGCCCAAAAGTCAAATAGGGAGCACATAGACAAATTATAAATTTATTTAAATTTTATAATTTATTTAAAATTTATAAATTAATTTATAAATCATAAATTAATTAAGGCTTGAGGGTTAGCTAAGATTTGTGTAGGAACTTTAAAAGAACTTTAAAAACTTAAAAATATCATGCAAATGCAAGCTATAATAGTAATTATGATGATGAGGGGCACCTGGATGGCTCAGTCAGCTAAGCACCCAACTCTTGATTTTGGCTCGAGGGGTGAGATCAAGAGTGATCTCAGGGGTGAGATCAAGCCCTGAGTCAGGGTCCATACTGGGTGTGGAGCATGCTTAGGATTCCCTCTCTCCTTCTTCCTCTGCTCCTCCTTACCCTCCCCACCTGCTTGAGCTCTCTCTCACTCTCTCTCAAAAAAAAAAAAAAAAAAGTAGGGCATCTGGGTGGCTCAGTTAACCAACTTCCTTCAGCTCAGGTAATGATCCCGGAATCCTGGGATCGGGTACCACATTAGGCTCCCACCTCTACGGGGAGTCTGATTCTCCCTGTGACCTTTTTCCCTCTCATGCTGTCTCTCAGTGCCTCTCTCTCTAGGTAGGTAAATAAAATAAAATAAATAGGTAAATAAAAAGGAATAATTATGATGATGAATATGGATTCCATATCAAATTCCCCATGGTATCTATGCTAGAACATTCATTTTTTTCTCAAGCCTCCAACCTTACTTATCCCTTTGACCCTCAGTCTTTATAGATGATCTATTCTCCTATTTTACAGTACAAAGTTGATAAGGCCATTTGATATAAACTCCCTAACTTATTGGTCACATGTTTCGTTTGTTTAACAAGTGTTTGTTGGGACACAGACATGAGACATGAATTTCAGGGAACCTAGCAGGGAAAATCTGAAATCAAATATAATATGACACTGAGAACTGTACAATAATGGTTGTGTGCATAAAACAAGGCAAAAATATAGAGACTTAATTATTCTGTCACAAAAGCACTCACAGAAGTGATGCCTGTGTGAGTTTTGAAGTATGAATAGGAGTTCACCAGGAAGGAAAAACACAGCAGATGCTTTCCACAGAAGGAAGAGCATAAGCAAAAATCAGGAGACCTGACATAGCGGTATTTGCTTCTGGAGGCAATGTGTGAATTCAGGATTTAGATGCCTACAATGCTTGCAGCCATGTTACACAACTTTCTCAATGCCAGTTTCTTCATTTATAAAGTATAATAATCCCTACCTCTAGGGTTGTTAGGAGAACTAAACAACATTATAGTGCTCAGCTCAGCTGTATTGTAAGAGTGAACCAAACTTTAGTCATCATTGTTATTACTAGTCATGTAATGACTAGTGAAGTGTGAAGGGTTCATGGTGGGGATTAGTCTGGGAAAAATCAGGGGTCAGATCATAAAAGGCTTTGACAACCATGCTAAGAAGAATGGATCTTACCTCCTGAAGGTGTTGGAGAGCATTTTATTTTAATTTTTTAAAAATATTTATTTATTTGAGGGAGAGAGAGTAAGTGGGATAAAAGGCAGAGAGACAGAGTCTTCAAGTGGACTCTCCGCTGAGCGCAGAGCCTGACACAGGGCTCGATCTCATGACCCATGAGATCATGACCTAGGCCAAAACCAAGAGTTGGACACTTAACTGACTCAGCCACCCAGGCACCTCTGGAGAGCATTTTAAATGACTCTGCCATGTCAGTAATCAGATCTGTGGCTCAAAAAGATCACATTACTCATTGTAGGTACACTGTGTTTTTCACCTATCCAGTTAAAAACTACTGAATGCTTTTTAAGCCACATAGTACCATGTATCTAAGGGCCTAAATTATGTGTCAGTTTGATACTGTTGAATTTTCCACTTCAGAACTTTTCTGAATTGTTAGGTTATAATAAAATAGAGAGTGACAGGACAGGAAGTAAAGAAATAATTGGGAAGTTGCTGCATTAACCTGGACAGAGGTGACCTCAATAATTGCCCAGTTACTTTTAGAAGAAAACTCAACTTCCTTACGGCATACAAAGCCAGCACAATCAGACCTTATTCCCAGTGTAGCTAGCCTCCCACTAGTCTTTCCCAGACCCTCTGCTCTAGTTATGTAGAACTATTTGCTGGTCTTGAAACATGCCATTCCCTCTGCCTCCCTTGTGTAATTTCTCATCGGCACAGAGCCGTTCCCTTTCCTACCCCTTTCCTATATTATTTCTTTGAACTCCTATTCATTCTTTAAAACCCAGCTCAGATTTCATTGCCCTCAGGAAACTTTCAATGGCACCTTACTCTTTTAGTCTGGAACAGATGAGAATCCTCTATGTTCCAAGAGCATCCCATGCTACTTCTATCAGAGAACTTCTTAAAGTCACATAGCATGTTTTTCACCGAGAGGACCTGGGTGTTTCATCTCTGTGACTTTTGTGTTTAGGCCAGTGTCTGGCATGTAGGAGGTGCTCAATAAACATAACTAAGTGAGTCCATGTCTCTTTTTTGCCACCATCTGACCATTGTTCTACTAATACCTGACAGCTAAGAAGTGAATTCTGTTAATGGATACTGTGGAAGACTCAACACTAAAAAGAAAATCCTTGGTTGTGGTGGCCATAAAATCTTGGAAATTATGAAGGTCTACTCTAGGGCCTTAAAATGGACCAGCACAGCTGATATATGCTTTTGTCACCTCAAAAACAAGCAAAAGACAAGTGACAAACAGAGCACCAGAGGCACTTACTTGTCCCGCTGGGCCAGCGTCTCAGTGTATTGGTCAGGATCAACCCGGGCCGTTGATACCTCGTCCCTGTCCTTGGTGACTCCCTTCAGTTTCTCAGAGAGCTCCAGGTTACACTCTTTCTCTGCTTCCACCAGAGCTGCCATGCGCGCGGCCTCATTCTTTGCTAGCCTGGATTCCTGCAAAAAAGAATGAAAACTCTTTTGCAGAGGCTGTGAAGTCCCACCCAGGTTAGGAACCCAAGACTGTGGACACTTGGATGAGTCTGGGAAGGAAAGGAGGGAAAGAAAAGGTGAATGCCGGGAGGCAGAGCAGTCGGGAAATGGATGAAAAGGGGTCCGGAGCCATGGATCTCTGAAAGTCCGGCTCACCTCCTGCAGCAGCTGAATCTTATTCTCCAGGAGCTCGTGAACATGCTCCGTCTCCTGCTGTCTCTCCTCAAACTGGCGCCGGAGCTCAGCTTCATTATGGCTGTTGAGATTCTCCACATCAGCCCTGAAACCACAGAGCATTTGCCAGTCAGATCTAGTCATATAATTTACCTAATGGACCCATTTAGGTTGTTTCAGCAATTCAGAGTCACACTGATGAGGGCACCTGGCTGGCTCAGTGGGTTAAGCGGCTGCCTTCAGCTCAGGTCATGATCTCAGGGTCCTGGGATTGAGTCCCACATTGGGCTCTCTGCTCGGCAGGGAGCCTGCTTCCTCCTCTCTCTCTGCCTGCCTCTCTGCCTACTTGTGATCTCTCTCTGTCAAATAAATAAATAAATCTTTAAAAAAAAAAAAAAAAACCAGAGTCACACTGATGAGAAAAAAAAAAAAAAATGGAGTGTTTTTCCCTCTGAAATTACTTGTGGAACTTTTTTCAAACTTTTCAGGTAATCTTTCAGGAACTCTAATTTTTTTGTTGCTTGTCAATCGGAACACACTTGACTTCCTAGAGGCTTCATTATCGCTATCACTTCAAGAGGAGAATCTTTCATTTGGGAGCTAGGCAGGCATCAAATGGTTCAGAATTCAACATCCATGTTCCTCTGTCCCTGGTCTCTTCCATTTAGACTGTTCTCCCAGAGTGCTTTGCTAATTCCCTGTCTTTCTTGCTATTTGAATTTAAAGTGTGCCTTCCATTTAGGGTGCTGGGACAGAATATCCATTTGGACAGGCACAGAAATGCTCTCTTCCTTTACAAACAGTAACCCACAGGCTGTCCTGAATTTGGGTTACCTATCCAGTTTCCCCATGGTCCCATGCAGAGAGCAGACATTTAATCTATGAAGCTCAGGGTTCTGGCCCAGCTTTGCTCCTCTGATGTCCTTAGGAATGAATGTCCAGGCACTAGCATGAAGCGGGTAAGGTGTCACCAGCTTATTTATAGCTAACAACAGCTGCCCTTGGATATTTGAGGATTAACAATTTGGAGGCAATATCAGGTGCTGAATGATCTTAATTCCGGTTTTGTTGTATTCCTGTTTTAAGCCATTTGTTGAGAACCATGGACCATCTTCTTGTTCTCAAAGCAGAGAACAATATTATGCCTTCATAGGTTCATGATAAATCGAAGTTGCTCTAACCAAGCCCAGTGGTACTTTAATGTTTGACCCACAAGTCTGTGTCTATAAAAACCAAAGGGGGCTTTCCCAAATTATGGGATTTTTTGGTTGATAATGGACACTACTCGGTACCATCTCAGAGGCTCTATTTTCTGGAGTTCACACATCATTATACAGATTGGGGGTGGAAATAGAGGATCTTGGTTGTACAAGGGACACAACTCAAGAAAATAACTCGAGACCTGCAAAAAAGGCAGACTTCAAGAATCATCAACTTTAACTTCGACTTCATATTCCTTGATAAATGCAACAGACAACAGCTAACTACAATATCTTGAGAATAGAAGTTACATATTTTCAGAGTAACTTGGCAGGGAATGCCTGATTTAATAGGCTACAGCTGTTGTAAATTCACAAGGGCGTTGAACTTGATGCCAGAAATGTGGGCTCTGCCACTCATTTGAGAAGGCTTTAATGTACCTTAGTTTTCTCATTTCTAAAAATAGGATAATGTCATCCAATTAGAAGTTAAACTGACATAAAACATGTTTTAAAAGCATTATACAAATCTCAAAATTAATTTCTCAATTGTAAGTTTTCCTAAAGTCTGTTAGCTCATTTAATGACTTAGTAAATCTTTAGTAATACCAGTATCATGTGTACAACTGAGTCTGATTTTGAGTATTCTGATCTTGCTGGACTGTCATCCTAAATATCAAGAAATACTACAGAGGAGCACCTCGGTAGCTCAGTTGGTTAAGCATCTTCCTTCAGCTCAGGTCATGATCCCAGCGTTCTGGGATCGAGCCCTGCATCAGGCTCCCTGCTCAGCCAGGAGTCTGCTTCTCCCTCTCCTGCTCCCCCTGCTTGTGCTCCCTCTCTCACTGTCTCTCTCTCTCTGTCAAATCAATAAACAGAATCTTAAAAAAAAAAAAAGCAATACTGTAGAGACAGAAGGAATGCCAGATGAGATTAAATGCATACAGATCCCAGAACAGAATCTAAAAATTATTTTAATAGCAATTTTAACAATACTTGTTATTGAAAACTAAGGGGTTTTTAATGACAAAATCAATAAATTATAAAAGTAACCATTTTAACAATACAAAAGTATATAAAGAAAAAAATGAACAAGTCTTCTCCCCAACAAAAACTCTTAATCCCATTTCCCTGATACAATTAATGTTAAAAGTTTGGTATATAAACCTCTAGGTTTTTTGTTAATTAGTTTGTTTGCTTGTTTGTTTTTAAGCATAATCAAGCAAACACATGTAGACACAGAGGAGACTATCTTTACACAAAGGGGCTTATATCGTAAATATCACCCAGCACTGTTGCCCACATTGCTTAGTCTACCAGGGACCTCCCACCAAGACAATAATATAGTACTAACTCATTCTTTTAAATGATTGAAAAATATTCCACAGTATGGTTATATCAAAATGTATTCAACCATTGCCCTGGTAATAGATAGCTATTTCTAGGTTTTTGCCATATAAATGTTTTTGTAGTAAACATCCTTCTGCGTTTATTCTTTCATAATCGTGCTTTTATTTTATTTTATTTTTCTTCGTGCTTTTATTTTTGAGGGATAGAATCATTTTAGAGATTATCTGGTCAAAGGTAACATGTATTTTTCCCTTTGGTAGGTAGTGCTACGTACAAAAAATGTTGCCATAATTCACTCTCACCAGCAGTGTATGAGAGTGTCCACTTTCCCCCAAATCTATGCCAGCCCTTGATGTTATCAGCTGACTGTTAAATATGAAGTTTATAATCTTAAGCCAGGTAAATTCCCAATCTACCTCAAGGTCTGTCAGATCTAGTAACAGGGAGAGCGAAAGGGAAAGAAAGCACATTGTCTGAGTTTCTAAATTGGCCACAACAATCACATACCAGAGTTAAGATGAAGGAATTTGGTTCCAAATCTACTGTTTTCAGATTAATAAACCAGACTCTTGAAAGTACCAAGAGTTCAACCGCTTTAAACTGCAACTCACCATGTTTTATCTAGATGCTGTTTCTTGTCCTGGAGTTCTCGTTTCAGGCTCTCTACTTCAACCTTCAGCTCGATGTTCTGAAAAGCACACCGGTATTAATTGTCATTGACTGTCCCACACCCTCTGTCCTGGAACCAGGTTCCTACTTGAGTCTTGTCTTGGTCTACAGCTTAACCCAGCCCTCTTCACGACCCATGACATAAACAAGATTCAGATGGATCAGTAACCCAGTCAAGGATGAATGGACTATGCAGCTTTAGGATATCCCTGGAGCTACTTATCTGTTCTCCCAAGCCATTCATTCTTGCCCCTGGATGAAGAACACCACCAAAGTCTGTTCTCTGAAGCAGCGGAGGATAGTGTGTATATTAAAATAACTTTTTCTTACCCATGTAAATCTGCTTCTGAATGCCAAATTGCTATATATAGAATTATAACTTAAATATAACTGGGGACTTAATTATTTAAAGAAATTATGTTGCAAACGTTTTTGAAAACAATACACTGCCCTTACCATTAAATTGGATTTTGAAAAATTGCAATTGCCTAAGGTGGTAAGGGAGTCTGATGGTAAATCTATGAAGGAGACCATTTTTGTTGAGGTGAAACAGCAATAAATTACAACTTGACAAACACAAAAGGGAAATAACATCCCAGGAGAAGTAAAGTATGAACAGAGATTGGTGTAATGTTGTCCACGGAATGTCCAATACAGCTTGAATGGCCTGGTGAACTGTGAAGAGTGGGAAATCAGTGCAGGAAATGTTTACAACTAGTTTGTGAAAGCCATGCTAAGACAACTGAATAGCAGTCAGTAGACAACAAGAATTCATCAGGGAGCTTTAGGCAAAATATTGCCATGATCAGGTCTGTGTTGAGGGAGGAGTTCACAGTAGATGTAAAAAAGGTGAATGAGTCAGGAAGCAACTGCTCAGAATAGAGACAGGGACTGTCTGGGGTCAAAGACGTAGAGGGAGCAAGACTCAAAAGGCATTTCCAAGGGGAAATCCATGGGGCTTGCTGGTGTGTGTGTGTGTGTGTGTGTGTGAGAGAGAGAGAGAGAGAGAGAGAGAGAGAGGAGCAAAGACAATGCTGAGATTTCTAGCATGTGGGTGGTAATGCATACTATTAACTAAAATAGGGAACAGAAAAAAAGGAGCAGGTTTGTCAGGGAACCTAACGAGGAGTCTAAAAATACTAGTCAGGCTTAGAGGCTTTATTAAGGCTTAGAGCAGCGTATACAGAGAATGTACTCACTAGAGACTGTATACACTAGTACACACACAGGAGAGTGTACACAAAGTTAGTCCCTTCCCTGAATACATAATATGAAGCAGGAAGCATTTCATCAGTGTATGTTATGGACTCCATCACATGCACCTCGGTTTTCCCACAGGTATAGTGTGGTTGCTTTTCTTTAAAAAATGAAGATAATGAAGTCTATTCCACAGGGGGCTTTGTGCAAAGTCATTGGGATAAGAGACCTAATACACCTAGAACTCTGCCTTGCACATGGCTGCTCAACAACCTATGTTCACTGGCTAACAGGTGCCAGTCAAGAGATCTCTGCCCCACCAGGAAAAATATCTAAATCTGAAGGAAGAAAAAATGGAATGTTAACTACCCTGGAATTAATAGAGAAAAAAAGAAAAAAGGAAAAAAAATGGAGGATGCAAATTCTGTGTGCTCTCTCCGTTCCAAATCCTAGATAAGAAAATGAAGCCAATACTTGAATTAATTCGGCAAAAGATTCCAGGTCCCTCATTTTAAAGATAAGGAAACTGAAACTCGAAGACTTCCTCTAAGATAAAAATAATAATAGAATGTAGCATTCAACTTTTGCTCCAGCATTTCAGCCAGAGACCAGCCCAGGAAACACTGCCAGTTTTTGCTTGATTTAGTAGAATGTGGTAAATTATAGAATTAGGGAATGTGCTACATTAGGCAGTTAAGTCTAAGTATAGTGGTCAAGAACACAGGCCCTAAAGGTGAGAAAAACCTCAACCTTCTCATCTATCCAAGGAGGACCATAAATCTTACTAGGGTGTTAAGAAGATTAAATGAAATAATGCACAAAACGAACATTACACAATCCATGGCATGCAGTAGCATTCAGAAAATGTTAGCTATTATTAACCATAAAAACAAAAATTCACCCTCTCTGACTGGGACAGCTGAACTTCTCAACCAATCCTGTGCTAAACTAACATTATGTCATGGAAAGGAAAGTTACTACGCCAAAGTTAGGCTATCCCAGACACCTGTACATGAATACACACCCAATCTGAACAGCCTTCCCGTGAGCTTTATCCTCCTGTGATAAATAAAAAAGACAAAGGAAAAACAGGGAAAGAAAAGAAGAAAGAGGAAAGATGAAAAATAGAGCTTCTTCTCCAGGCTTTGGTATTGAGTCCACTGAATCAAACAGACAATCAAGTTTATAAAGTTCAGATAGAAATGCTATAATAGTTTCATCTCAGGGCGCCTGGGTGGCTCAGTTGTTAAGCGTCTGCCTTTGACTTAGGTCATGATCCCAGAGTCCTGGGATCTAGCCCCACATCGGGCTCTCTGCTGGGTGGGAATCCTGCTTCTCCCTTTCCCTCTCCCCCTGCTTATGCTCCCTCTCTCACTGTGTCTCTCCCTCTGTGTGTCAAATAAATAAAGTCTTTAAAAAATAATAATAATAAAAGAGTTTCATCTCCACAAGATGAGAGCCTGAATCTTATATCAGTTATTCCAGGGGATCAAAGTACTTTCACGGGTGTTAACAAAATCTACCACATGGAAATTTGAGTTCATAACCAACTGACAGCATTATGGTCTCACCCTTCTGTACCTCTTTCTGCAGAAAAATCTCTGTGTGATTTATCCCATTTATTCATTCTCCATTAGCAAATATTCATATGTAAATTGTCCGATTCTAAGTACAGCTGGAGTGGATTCCAAATTAACCCCATCTGTTTGCTTGTCTTATCCCCAAGTCTTGTCAGCTTTTGGTTACGATAGCTGAGGAAATTTTTGTACTCAAGAAAGGCGCAGCTGGGCTGGCGAGGGGAGAGAGCTTCTTTTTCTACATGTCCCCAGAGGAGTATTCACCCATCTAAGTGAAGAAAAATTTCACTGATGAAGCTAAAATTAAATGTTTGGGAATACAATAAACCTTCATTATAACGTTAGTACCTAGAGCTTGAGAACTGGGCTAATGATGAGTTTGTAGATCAACGGTGTTTAATCAGACTTTCTCTGTGTCACAACTTGTCTTATTTCCAGAAAAACTGCACGACCAGAGTCTTGACAGCAATTAGTGTTAAATACAGGATTCTCCTGAACTGATTTCCACCCTGGTGTTTACTGCAGGGTCCAACACAGAACTGGGTTAAAAGCAACCAATGGTAACTAATTACCTAACTCCTCTCCAAGGCTTCCCCTTAAAAAAAAAAAAAAAAAAAGATTTTACTTACTTATTTGAGAGAGAGAGAGAGACAGAGTAAGAGAGCATGAGAGGCGAGGTCAGAGGGAGAAGCAGACTCCCCATGGAGCTGGGAGCCCGATTTAGGACTCGATCCCAGGATTCCAGGATAATGACCTGAACTGAAGGCAGTCGCCCAACCAACTGAGCCACCCTGGCACCCCAAGACTTCCATTTTAACTCTACAAATCGATCCACTGCTCATAACTTCATATTCATGCAAGTGTGTGTGTGTGTGTGTGTGTGTGTTTCAATTACTCTTCAAGCACCTTGAGAACAGGGACTATGTCTTATTTTATATCTCTCATAATTTGCTGCTGGGGTAAGAGCAGGCACTTAAAACAAAAGAAAAAAAAAAAAAAAAAAAAAAGCTTGACCACAGTCATTGATAAAACCAGCAAGCAAAGTATGTGTTAGAGATTAAAGGTTCCTGGAACCAAAGTTCTTCCCATTGCCGTTCTTGACCTCAGGAAGTTCTCTGTGTTACAAGATGTGAATTGGGATCAGTGAGTGAAGGAAATGGATATCACATCTTTGCAAGACAGTAGGTTATATGCCAGAGAGGAGCACAGCCTTCCACAGAAGAATCCTTATTTGCGACAAAAATAAATATGGCCAGATCTCACTTTAAATCAATTCTGTAAACTAAAATGATTCGAGAAGAAAGAGGTTAGCAAGAAAGAGTCTCCAGATCTTATAAGCAGACCCTCTTGTAATGTGTAATTATTCAAAGTGAAAACTAACTCTAAGTGGATGCGTTTTAATTTTTTTTCTTTTTAGAATTGTAACATTCAAGGAAAAGTGTAGCTCATAAATACTTTTGCATACAGAGTAAATTTCTTTTCTTGACCTCTCTGATACCACTGGGGCAAAGCCATAGCTCTATAAAACAGGGTGAATTATTGACTATTTTCATAAGGGGTTCTATGTGTCCTGACCAAGGGACAAATGACTGGTCCCTACAAATCCCTAGAAACATATTTGAGTAGCTTCCAAGCGAGTTATTTGTAGATGAAGTTACTTTCCATTCACCCAGTTTTAAAGCAAAAATAGAACTCTAGTGGGTCTAAATATCTGGTTCTGTCATTAACTAACTGTGCGACGCTGAACTAATCATCCTCCAAATTTTCTGCTTTTATACAATTAATTTAAATCAGAGCCTCCCCCTCTTGCCCATAAGAATTATAATACAACCCCCATTGCTCATTTCAGTTGATGTGAGACACTTAGCCAGAATGTGTTCAAATGCAAAACATAAAGTTCTTACACCCTAGAGTAGAGGACAGACTTTATTCTTTCTCCTGTCATCTACTAGCACAGTGAAGCCCCAAATTAGACACATACGTTGTCCCAACATGTGACAAGTGTCCTTCATTGTCCTGGAAAGGACAATACGGCAGTGTCTTTAACTTCAGTAATCAGAAGACTACAACACAAAGGCACTCTTCTTTCCGAGACTGCCTTTTGCGTCCAGTCCCCCAAAGAGATGGAAAAAACCAAGTGGAAAAGTTTCGACTTATACAGTACAAAATACAAGGATCCACATTCAAATAACAAAACTCTTCTATTCAGGTCCCTCTTTCAAGCCCTACACTTGTCAGTCCTTAGCAGAGGCCTGAAAACTATACCATTTCCTTCCTAGCCCAGTTTACCTTGGTTAGACAAACACAGACTGAATCCACATGGAGGCCACGGATGGGTTCTCAGATGACTGGGTATTTGGACAGATGTAGCTAGGGTTCGTGTGTGTGTGTGTGTGTGTGTGTGTGTGTGTGTGTGTGAGAGAGAGAGAGAGACAGAGACAGAGACAGAGACAGAAAGGGTGCTCACTGGGAAGAAGACAGGGTAGCTGACTTGTGAGATTTGTATTTTCACCTAATTCTATTACTCTAATAGGTACTAGAAAGAGCAAGGCAGTCCCAACCACAGTCCTTAGGGAACTTGCTGCCTATAGGGGCCATTAACCAGACAATTATAATAGAGTGTGGTAAGCAGAGGAGACCTAACAGCACTGGGCTGGCTCAGTCTGTGGAGCATGCATGCTTGATCTCAGGGTTGTGAGTTCGAGCCCCAATGACATCTTAAAAAACAAAACGGAAACTGAGGAAACCTAGCTTCAGATAGCTGAATGGAAATGCATGCAGGTGGGAGGTATAAATGGCAGCACATAGATAAATCCTGTAACTTCTAGCTTTAACCTCCAAAGAAATAACTCCTAGACTCAACTCAAGTATGCCCCACCTTGGGTTGACCTTCCTCTCAGCTCCCTCATTCTAATCTTTCAGGAAGAAGACCTAGAAATCAGAAACCACAGAGCTGCTGAGGGAACATGAAGGAAGGGGGTACTCAGGGCAGCGTGGGGTACAATGCAGTGTCTGTAGAGGCCTCTTGTAGGCTGAAGGGATGGAATGTAGAAAGGAGCCATGGGGACTCCCTGGCTGGATACAGACAGGCCCCTCAGAGAACCCCCCCTCAACACAGCCATAGGCCCTCACTGACCAATGGGCTGCTTACAACCAGGCACAGTTACCAAAAAAGGGAAGATTCCATTTGTGGCCATCCTTCCTCACCTTCCCACGTTAAATCAGCCCCCACCCACTGCCTCCCTGTGGACAGTCTCTCCTCTGCTGTCCTGCCCACTGCTCCCTTGTGGTGTATTCAATAAACTACTATCTACTTTGTTCTGCCTCAAGTGAACTCTTTCACCATCTGTGCCACCGGCTTCCGCCCAATCATTGCCCCACATTTGGAGGCCCCTGTCCGGTCAAGAGACACCCATTTAGATACTACTGGTTGGACTTTAGAACGAAACTGTCCTGGGTTCAAATAGAAACTCTCTCACATTCTATTAGGTTGAATCACATGAAAGTGCAAATATTCAGCCATTTTTTACAGTCTCACATAGCTCATCCTCTGCATTCTAGAGGTAAAACATGTAATCTAAGTTTTCGTTGCTTGTTAGCAAGGGATATTGAGAAATTAAAGGAAAAGACATAAGTGAAAATATTTAACATATGGTGGGTGTTCAATAAGCATTAGTTTCCCCAAAGGGAGTAAGATGCATGAATCATAGAAAAGAGAGAATACTCTTTCTGGCCAACCCTGAGTTTAGGAACCTAAGAAAAGGTAGATGAAAATGAGCTGTCTTAGGACACCTGGGTGGCTCAGTTGGTTAAGTGTTTAACTTTTGATCTCAGCTCAGGTCTTGATCTCAGGGTTGTGAGTTCAAACCCTGCACTGGGCTTCACACTGGGCATGGAGCCTACTTTAAAAAAAAAAAAAAAAAGGTGTTTTTGGATTTTGATATTTTGATGGTACAGGCCCTGTGGGGGAGAGAAGAGGGACGGCCTGAGTCACAAGAAACCATTGTACCTTCTGCTCATTTTTGCTCTGCACCTAAAACTGCACTAAAAGACAAAGTCTATTTTAAAATATGGGGGGAAATAGGAGAGGTGTCTCGGGCTTGTTTTATTTAGACTCTGAGCTCAGAGATCCCGATATATACACTGCCTTGGTGTTCACACTGATCTGTAACTTAAACCCTTCTCAGCCACCCTTTAAAAATCTTGGTGGAGTCCCAGAAGCCTCTGTTGATGTGGCCCAACTGAGCTGGCAAGTGAGAAAACATACACAGAAATACCAATGATCTCAGTGATTCTGTCCCCCTCCCAGCACATTCCTTAGCAGGACGAATCTCTCTCACTTTAGCTGGAGCCTCTCTGTTCACAAATAGGCTTGGCTGGGCTTAATTTAGTGAAGTGCAGGCCTCCTTGTGAGAGCCAGGGCTAAGGCTAGAGCCCCTGCAATCCCCAGGACACCTTGTATAGAGACAGGAATGTAGCCCCACCGAAGGGGCTGAAAGGATTACCCAGAATGATCTGTTTCCTTCAGCTCTTCTCTTCGGCCAGCAAGTATAGAATTGGGATAAGTAGGATTGTTTGGGTGGCTCAGTCATTAAGCGTCTGCCTTCGGCTCAGGTCATGATCCCAGCGCTCTGGAGAGCCCTGCATCAGGATCTCTGCTCAGCGGAGAACCTGCTTCTCCCTCTTCCTCTGCCTGCTGCTTGTGTCCCTCTCTCCCTATCTCTCTCCCTGTCAAATAAATAAATAAAATCTCACTAACTAAAAAATGAGAAGGGGGGGAGAATTGGGGTAAGTAAAAATTTACTCGAGTTAAAATTATAAAATCTATATTAATTTTTCTATAGCTACACTGGCGCACAGGACATAAACGGCTTACTAAATATTTTAAAGTTACCTGTGCCATTTAATCTAACATGATCTGACATTCATGTCCAAACTCAGCTCTCAGTTCTGGATTGACACTTGCTTCAGTGCATTCTCCAAAAAGGACAAAGCCACTCGTTAGTGTTCTGCAAAGTGCAGGACAGAGTCCATTTCTCACCCTGAAGCTTGCATTACAAACTGGAATCAAAGTTCGAACACCTGAGTCACTTCTCCAAAGTTTCGCTGTGCCCTGAAGCCGGGCGCTCTGGTCAGGCAACTCTTCTGAATTAATACCTCTGCTTGGGGCCAGGGACAGTGCTTGGACTGTAGACTCCAAGCTGTGTGGTCCAGGATAGCAACCACGAGCCACATGGAGCTACTGACCCCTTAAGGTGTGACTAGTCCAAACTGAGATGTGCTGTAAGGATTTCAAAGATGTAATACACAGTGGGTTGCAAAAATTAACCACAACTGAAGAATATATAAAATCTCAATAATTTTTAAATATTGACTTCATGTTAATAATATTTTAAACATATTATTAACACTCATTTCATGTGTTTCTTTTTACTTTCTTTTGTAATGTGGCCACTAGGAAACTGTAAAGTACATCTGTGGCTCCTTTTACATTTCTGTTAGACAGAGCTATTCTAGTAAAAGGAATACTAGTTTCAAGTACAGTGCACGAAGACATGCTCTGACCTGCATCACGGTTAGCTCAGCAGTGTAAGAGCACCTTTCAGGGTTTTCATGGGCTTATGGCATTCATCAACCAATGTAATACAAGTGACTCTAGCTAATTATAAGTGTAGCAAAACTATCTAGGGAGTTGATAAGAGGTGATACCAGGTGACTGAACAAAAGTCAGATCTCAGAGCGCTTGGGTGGCTCAGTCAGTCAAGCATCTTTGGCTCAGGTCATTATCCCAGGGTCCTGGAATCCAGCCGAATTGGGCTCTCTGCTCAGTGGGGAGCCTGATTCACCCTCCCCCTCTTCCTCTGCTCCTAACTCTTGTGCCCTTCCCTCTCCCCCTGTGCCCCCAACTTGTGCTCCCCCTCACTATCTCTCTCTCTCAAATAAGTAAGTAAAATCTTAAAAAAAAAAAAAAAAAGGCAGATCACAGTACTACTCAAACTACATCAGACAGTGAACAGCACATGTCAGGAAGGAGGACCCCCTCTGCCTTCTCACCCATCATTAGCACAGTGCCCAGACACAGAAGAATATTATATATTTAGCAAATGAAAAGATGTTCAAAATAGAAATACAACCCACTCAATTCTCACTGTCAAGAATTTCCTTGTCTTATACCCTCTTTTCTCAGTTCACTGGATTTCCACTTCGGGCAATGCTTGGAGAGACTGCTCAGTTCTAAGATGTTCACCTGGAACACCAGCTTCTGGATCTCTCAGGTAGAGGAAACAGCAAAGGAAGTCCCCTTTCCACCTTTTCTGTACAGATAAGATGGCCCTCACTGGCAACTTCCGGGCATTTGAAATTGATCAGCAAACTTACTAAGTTTCCATGATGGGCTCAACCCTGTTGAAGATTACGTTGGAGCTACAGAGGAAGTTTGAGATCAATCCAACCCACAGAGTGTTTCTAATCTAGAAGGAGATAAGAAATACAATCATGGAAAGATGATTGCCAACTGGGGGTTAAATAATGGGTGCCACGGGACTCCTGGGTGGCTCAGTTGGTTAGGCTGCTACCTTCAGCTTGGGTCATGGTCCCAGGGTTCTGGGATCGAGTCCCGCATTGGGCTCCTTGCTCGGCGGGGAGCCTGCTTCTCTTGTTGCCTCTGCCTGCCACTCTACCTGCTTGTGTGTACTCTCTCTATCTCTCTGACAAATGAGTAAAGAAAATCTTTTTAAAAATAAATAAATAAATAAATAAATAACTGGTGCCAAATAATGCATCTGAACTATAATTGCGGGAAGAGCAGAATGAAAGATGATTTCAGGCAGCAGTGATGAGAAAAGGCTCACCCGAGCAGATGCATTCTGAGTTGGACTCTGAAACCCATGTAGGGTTCAGATAGGCAGAAAAAAAGGATACAGGTGTTCCAAGTATGAACAAGGATATGTCGGCAGGAATGAGCACACATGAGGAGGAGTGACTCACTCCAGGAACATGTTTGCAAATACACAGTGTGAGACTAAAGCTTGCTTCCAACTTCATTAAGATAACTGAAATATCTGGAAGAAAACTGACAGTCTCCTTCTGCCACATCAATCCACTCACCAGCATCTGTGCTCATACACTGTCTTTCTACTTGTGACCACAGATCAACTGTCCATGCTCCTGTCTAAAGCCAAACCTCCCACCTATGCACTAGGTCTCATTCTCTCTACTGCTCAAAAAAAAAAAAAAAAAAAAAAATCCAGGGACACCTGAGTGGCTCAATTGGTTAAGTGGCTGCCTTCAGCTCAGGTCATGATCCCAGGGTCCTGGGAAAGAGTCCCACATTGGACTCCTTGCTCAGAGGGGAGCCTACTTCTTCATGCCTGCCACTCCCCCACTTGTGCTCTCTCTCTGACAAATAAATAAATAAAATCTTAAAAAAAAAATCATGTCCAGAAAGTCTCCCCTCTCTTCTCTACTAATATTTCACTTTCTACTGGAAGATTCTGTTGCTATATAAATGTGCTATCATTCATCTGTCTTTTAAAAAATAATCTTCTACGGACCCCACACTGCTACTAGTTACTTTCCTGTTTATTTGCTCTCTGCAACAAAAGTCCGCAACCTACTGGGTCATACTCACTGATTCAACTCCTCCTCCTGGTTGCTGTTAAACTATTGCAATCAGGCTTTTGCCTCTCCCAGTCCACCAAAATGACTCAAAAAGATCACGAAGGGCATTTGTGTTGTTAAATCCAAAGGTCAGTTCTTAGTCATCATATTACTTGACTATGATTTGGCATTTCAAAAGGTTGATCCCACCCCCCTTCCATTACACACTTCCTTCATTTGACCTCCACAACTCCAGACTCTCTTGGTTTTCCTCTTACTTCACTGGTTGTATCAATCCCTTTCTCCTTTGCTGGTTCTCCCTCCTCTCCCCCAACTGTTAATGTTAGAATGACCCAGGGCTTAACCTTTGGTCCATTTCTCCTCCCCCTTGGTAGGTCAAACTGCCTTGGTGATCTCATCCAGTCTCATGGCTTTAAAAACCAACTATATGCCGATACCTTCAATATTTATATCTCCAGCACAAAGCTTTTCCAGAACTCCAGACTTACATACTCAACTGTTTACTTGATATTGCCACTGGCAATGTTCAACAAATATCTCAAACACAAAATGCCCCAAATTAACTCCCACTCTCCACCCTCAAACCTATTCTGTATCTAGCCTTCCCTATCTCAAGAATGACAACTCCATCCTTCCATCTTCTTAAGCCAAAAGCCCTGGGGTCTTCCTTGATTCCTTTCCTTCTCTCATTTGCTCCTTTCACAGCCAATCCATCAGCAGCTTCCTTGATGTTCCCCTCACTGCTTATCCCAGCGTCACTGACTGCTCTTACCCTAGTCTGATCACCACCGGCTCCTATGTTAACTACTACAATGGCCTCCTAGTCACTGTCCTGGTCTGTACTCTTGTCCTTCCTTCTACAGCTTATTCTCAATACCAGAGCCACAACGATCTTTTCAAAAGTCAGATAGGACTGTTATTCATCAGATCATTCCCCTGCTTAAAACCCTTTAATGGCTTCCCTTGTCACTTGGAGTAAAAACTGAAGTCTCTAAAATTATCTACAAGGGCAATTCTGATCTACACCAGCCCCTTTACCTCTAAGGCCTCACCTCCCAACATTCTCACCGTTTCTCATGTTGGTTTGGCCACAATGGTTTTCCTGCACTTTCTCTGCCTGTAATGTTCTTCCCCCAGTTATCTGTTTGGCTAACTTCCTCATTTCCTTCAAGTCACTGCTTAAAAAATAGTTTCCTATGGCATAGCTACTCTGGAAAACAGTTTGGCAGCATCCTCTAAGTTGAAATACATGATGCTTATATGTCCTAACAATTCCACTACTGGGTATTTACCCAGGAGAGATAAAACAAAGACTTGGACATGAAAATTCACAGCAGCTTAATTCACAACAGCCAATCACTGGACACAACCCATATGCTCATCAACAGGTGTATGGAAAAACAAATCGCACTGTATTCCTATGATGGAATATTATTATATTATTCAGCAATAAAAAGGGATGAACTACTGACATGACAACATGGATAAACCTCAAAATCATGGTAAGTCAAAGAGGTTAAATACCAGAATCTATACCATATTACTCCATTTATGTGAAATTCTAGAATAGCAAAACTAAGCCTCAGACAGAAAGTAGATCAATGGTTTCCTGGAGCCAATGGTGTGAGAGAATTGGCACCAGTGGGACATGCAGAAACTTTTTCGGGTGATGGAAATGTTTCACCTCTCAATTGCGTGCTGGTTGTGGCATGGTTATAAACATTTGTTCAAATTCACCAAACTGTAAACTTAATACAATAGATTTAAACAAAAAGATCAAAGGGAAACAGAAATGATAAAAAAGCCAGTGGCAACGCAAACAACCAAGTGCAAAGGGTAAGCACGGAGCTCAGCAGGGACCACCAGTCTGGGATGCCTTCAGTGTCAGGTCAGCCTCGAGGACTATAAATATTGTAAGGGTAAAACCCAGTAACGAGTCTTCCTCTGTTGGCCACTAACTTCCCTTTCCATCTTCTTTCTGCAAAATAAGTGGGAGGTTTGGACAGACTCTCACATGGTTCCCCATGATCTCTGCCTCTCGGTGTTTACACCTTTGTGTAATCCCTCCCCCCTGAGTACTGGCAGGACACATAACTTACTTCCTTTTTCTTTTTTTAAGACTTTATTTATTTATTTGACAGAGAGAGACACAGCAAGAGAGGGAATACAAGCAGGGGGAGTGGGAGAGGGAGAAGCAGGCTTTCCGCTGAGCAGGGAGCCCAATGGGGGCTCGAATCGAGGACCCTGGGATCATGACCTGAGCTGAAGGCAGACGCTTAACTGAGTCACCCAGATGCCCCTTGCATAACTTACTTCTAACCAACAGAACATGGCAAAGGTGACAGAATGTCACTCCTATGTTTATGTTAAGTTTTGAGACTCCTTTTTGCTAGCAGACTCGCTCTAGAGCCTGCTGACTTGATGAGATAAGTGGCCATATGGGGCAAGCTCACATGCCAAGGAACAGAGGTGGCTTCAGGGAACTGCGGACAGCCTCTAGCTAACACCCAGCAAGAAGCCAGTACCCTCCATCCTACCACCACAAGGAAATGAATTCTGCCAACAACCCACATGACTTCAGAAGCTGATTCTTCCCTAGTCAAGCCTTCAGATGAGAACTTGGCCTGGCCAATATTTTGGTTGTAGCCTAGTGAAACTCTCAGCATAGAACTCAGTGAAGTCCTGCCTTTACTGCTCACAAATGAATGGTGAGATAATAAATACATATGTGTTTTTTGAAATTACTTTTGGGGCGCCTAGGTGGCTCAGTAGATTAAAGCCTCTGCCTTCGGCTCAGGTCATGATCCCAGCGTTCTGGGATTAAGCCCCGAATCAGGCTGTCTGCTCAGCAGGGAGCCTGCTTCCTCCTCTCTGGCTCTGCCTGCCTCTCTGCCTACTTGTGATCTGCCTGTCAAATAAATAAATAAAAATCTTTAAAAATAAATAAATAAATAAAATCACTTTCTAAAAAATGGCCTCCTGACTACTTTTTTTTTTTCTCAAAGATTTTATTTATTTATTTGAGAGAGAGAGAGCACAAGCAGAGTGGCAGGGGAGGGGCAGAGGAAGAAGGAGGCTCCCCACTGAGCAGGGAGCCAGATGCGTAGCTTGATCCCAGGACTCTGGGATCATGACCTGAGCTGAAGATAGGTGCTTAACCCACTGAGCCACCCAAGTAACTCCTTGAACAGTTTTGTTTTTTTTTTTAAGATTTTATTTATTATTTGACAGAGAGAGACACAATGAGAGAGGGAACACAAGCAGGGGGAGTGGGAGAGGGAGAAGAAGGCTTCCCAGTGAGCAGGGAGCCCAATGTGGGGTTTGATCCCAGGACCCTGGGATCGCAACCTGAGCCAAAGGCAGATACTCAATAACTTCGCCACCCAGGTGCCCCTCTTGACCACTTTTTAATACTGCAAACTTCCCTCTCCTCTTACACTTTTTGACTCCCTCACCCTGCTCTAACTTTTTCTCTTTTTCCCCAAGAAGGTTTATTAATTTCAAATATTGTACATATTTACTTATATATAAGTAATATATAATATTATAACTTACTATTATAACTTACTATATTATAACTTACTATAATATTTACTATTCATTGTCTGTTTGCTCATGCCAGAATACAAATTCCATGAGGGTAGTCTGTTTTCTGCTCATTGATATATAATCGAACCACCTCCAATAGCATCTGGAACATAGTATGTGTTCAATAAATAGTTTTAAATGAATGAAGCCTAATGCTTGGGTTTCAATGAGGATTAATCTATTCTAATTGTTAGCAGAAACAGAGCACTACTAATCACCAACAGTCACAAATGGAAATATCTCAAATCTACTGTTAGGTCACCTCTGAGTCTGTTCTTCCCCAAATTAAAAAATCCAATTCCATTGCCTTTTTCTCATAAAACTCCTTTTTCTGATTTTTAAGCTTCATTCTTCTGATTTCCTCTGTACTCCTGGTACCTCTCTGTACTTCCACACAACTCTGACAGGGCAGTATACAGGCAAAAGGACAGTCTGGTTTCTATTACGTTCCACACGGCAATCTGCACCTGTTTCACAAGTAAAAATAGAGGTCGATTCTGCCTCTCAGTGTAGATATACCAATGAGACAATGTCACCTCTTCCTGCCACAATCTTGGTGAAAGCCACTATGAAAGTAGATAGCATTTTATTAGAACTCCTTCTTTTCTTGGGCGCCTGGGTGGCTCAGTGGGTTAAGCCGCTGCCTTCGGCTCAGGTCATGATCTCAAGGTCCTGGGATCGAGTCCCGCATCGGGCTCTCTGCTCAGCGGGGAGCCTGCTTCCCTCTCTCTCTCTCCCTGCCTGCCTCTCCATCTACTTGTGATCTCTCTCTGTCAAATAAATAAATAAATAAAATCTTTAAAAAAAAAAAAAAAGAACTCCTTCTTTTCTCATTGGTCAGTCCTTAACACAATGTAGAGTTCTTCACTAAAAGGCATCATTTGCATCTGAAAGAGTGACTAACTTTAAATTCTAAACAATGTGCCAAGGCCTTGCTTATTAACTGAGGAATCAGGCCATGTAGCTTCTGGTCTACCAGGTACACGCCCTCAGGCTATTCATGGCACATCTGGTCCTGTGAAAAATGGGGACAAGACATCAACTTCCTGGAGCTATAATACGGCTGAGATTAAAATATGTGTAAAATGCGGAGAATGGTGCCCGGCATGTAGTGAACGCTAAATGGACAGTAAGCTTAAATGGGAAGCATTTAGCATCTATGTCCCATGTGTCTGTGTGAGTTTGGGGAAAAGGAAGAGAGAAGGTCGGACAAAGAAGGACAGAAAGGGCCTCCACGAGGGGAAAACACGGACACCAGACACAGGACCAGACCTGGGTCTAGAAACTCGGTCTAGAAATAGATAGAGGAGGCGTAATCAGGCTGTTTTTCTCACGACTGCGTATTTTCCTCCCACTTATATCGAGACACCGTAGGCCCTGGGGACATACTCTGGCACCTTGAAGAGGCAGGGGAAACAGAGGAAAGAAGGGAGAGGCAAAGTAGGAAGCTAGCCCTTGAGGGTAGAGAACACCTCAGGAGGAGTTCCAGTTCAATCACTAACTGCAGTGATTCACACCAGCCCCCTATATGGCCCCTGCATGACCAACCTTTCTCCAGCTGAACTAACTGCTTGCTCTCACCCCAGTTACTACTATCCTGACTCTCCCTGGGTCCTCTGAGGCTCTAACGGGTTTGGCAGCGAGGTGGGCTTCTCCACAGTCCCACAGCCTAGAAGGGATCAGCGAGAAAGAAGACTTCGAATGGATGCTGCTCCCCACCTTTAAGCAGAGCTCTGAGGTCTGCTATCTTCCCTGCTCCCCTGAGCTCTGAGGTCTGCTATCTTCATTTGATTTCTGTGTGAGAAGACCCTAGGCTCCAGCTCTGGACACAGACGTTCCCGACTTCGGAGTGGACTGACGGCAGCACCACTTGTCATCAACCAAGTTGTGCCGGTGGGAGGGACAAGACAGTTTGTATTGAGCATTTACTCAGCTTGACTAGGGAGGATCTGGATAGGGAGGCCTGTGGCCCTGTCTCTGAAAGGGACAGCCTCACACAGAAGCTCTGAAATCTGTCAAGAAAAGTGCCCAGAAGGATTTGCTTCCTTCTGGCCCTCAGCCAGAACCTAGACTCTCTGTTTGCAGCTCCAGGCCATGGTCCCCTTCTGGCAGCCTCCTTCCACTTTCACAGCCGGTTGGAGGAGGGCTTCCCCCTCAGGCCTCCATGCAGGCTTTCTAGAGCGCTATGTGCTCAGAGAGATGGTTTCCTACCCTTCACGGCAGCAGGGCCTTTCCTGAGGTCTGGAGATGAAAAACTGGCATTACAAGGCAGCCAGTGCCTTTCATTTGCTCCCAACCTCTTCAAGCCAAGTTTCCAAATAACAGGGACAGTAACTGCCCAGTGCAGCCCAAAGTCTGCTCTCAAGCTGTTTGGCAAAGGGCCACCTGACTATTACTAGCTTTCCACAGAACAGCATGTACCAAGTTGGAGCACTGTCTTTTGATGTGTGGGTGGATTAGCTGCTATTTAACATGATAGGGCCGGCTCCTTTCCAGTTTGCACCAGCCCTCAGT
This sequence comes from Mustela nigripes, assembly GCF_022355385.1. NCBI lineage: Eukaryota > Metazoa > Chordata > Mammalia > Carnivora > Mustelidae > Mustela > Mustela nigripes. Next base: position 103,243,916 of record NC_081570.1, on the reverse strand, counting down.
ATGCACCTTCTCTGTGTATAACAGAGCTGCATTTTTCTGTGAAGTTGAACTTGCTTACCTGAGACAGCAAAGGCCAGGAGCAGGAAGCAGAGCCAAAATAAAAAAAATAAATAAAAAAAGAGAGCGAGAGAGAGAGAAGTTCATAATGGCTTTTGGAAATATAAATGACATAAATGAAACTCCTGGGAGAAGGGGTATGTAGGCTGAGGAAATATATATTTTCTTTTGGAAGCACACACAGAGTAGAGAATCACTTATCTGGGAATTGCTCTAGCTCCTGCTGTGTAATAGTCTATTTTAGCTCAGTAGTGCAAAGGGGAAGAAAGCATCTGACAAGTATATAAATCCCTTGAACTTCTGCTGAAGACCAAGGAAGTCACTGCAAATATGGAGACAGGCAGCAAGGCCTCTATCTAGAAATAGACCATTAGCTTGTTCTGTGACCTTAGGCTAGTGACTTTACTATTCTGGACTTCAATTTCCTTATCTTGAAAATAAATTAGGGAAAGCTAAGTGAATGGTATAGAATAGAAACTATTATTTTTGCAACTTTTCTGTGAATCTACAATTATTCTAAAATAAAATCTTTCTTAAAAAGTAAAGGGGTTGGGGTGCCTGGGTGGCTCAGTGGGTTAAAGCCTCTGCCTTTGGCTCAGGTCATGATCCCAGTATCCTGGGATCAAGCCCCGCATCGAGCCCCGCTTCCTCCTCTCTCTCGGCCTGCCTCTCTGCCTACTTGGGATCTCTGTCTGTCAAATAAATAAATAAAATTTAAAATAAATAAATAAATAAATAAAGGCGTTACCATATGATCCAATAATTCCATCAACGGTATTTACCCAAAGGAAATGAAAACACTAATTCAAAAAGATATATGCATTCCTATGTTTACTTATTGTAGCATTATTTACAATAGCTAAGATATGGAAGCAGCCCAAATATCCATCTATAGACGAATAGATAAAAGGATGCAGTGCACGGGGTGCCTGGGTTGCTCAGTGGGTTAAAAACTCTGCCTTCGGCTCAGGTCCTGGGATTGAGCTCCGCATTGGGGTGTCTGCTCAGCAGGGAGCCTGCTTCCTCCTCTCTCTCTCTCCCTGCCTCTCTGCCTACTTGTGATCTCTCTCTCTCTCTGTGTCAAATAAATAAATAAATAATCTAAAAAAAAAAAAAGATGCAGTACACACACAGACACAAACACTCAAATATTACTCAACCATAAAAAGGAATGAAATCTTGCCATTTGCAACAATATGGATGGATCTAAACAAAATAATTCTATGTGAGATAAGTCAGTCAGAGAAAGACAAATACCAAATGACTTCACTCATATGTGGAATTTAAGAAATAAAACAAAGAAAGAAAAAAGAGATAAAAACAAGCTCTTAAATACAGAGGGAAAATGTAGTTGCCAGAGGAGAGATAGGTGGAGGGCTAGGTGAAAGAGATAAAGGGGATTAAGAGTACATTTATCATGAAAAGCACTGAGAAATGCGTAGATCAATCATCATATTGTACTCCTAAAAGTAATATAACACCGTATGTTAGTTACACTTGAATAAAAATAATTATTCTTGGAATCACACTTGAATTTACAGATAAAAATATCTGGGGAGGGGCGCCTGGGTGGCTCAGTGGGTTAAGCCTCTGCCTTCGGCTCAGGTCATGATCTCAGGGTCCTGGGATCGAATCCCGCATCGGGCTCTCTGCTTGGCAGGGAGCCTGCTTCCTCCTCTCTCTCTCTCTCTGCCTGCCTTTCTGCCTGCTTGGTCTCTCTCTGTCAGATAAATAAATAAAATCTTTAAAAAAAAAAATATCTGGGGAGATGTATCATAGTATCCAAAAACTTTTGATTAATCCTACCACTTTTAGTTTCAAAGTATAGAACAATCTATTTTTGCTATTAAAAATTATTCTTATCAACAAAATGTTTTGTGATTGTTTATGCTGATAATCTTCTAATTTTTCTGTAATTTCTTACATGCAGTGTCTCATCCATAGTAGCAACTGAAAAACTGCTCTAAGAGGTTGCGGTGGAGGGAATTTAAAAAAAATAGAAACAAACAAGAAAAACTGCTCTCTAGCACATTACATACTAATAAGCTTTCTCTATGATATGTAGATTATTTATTTATTAATTTTGTTTTTATTGAATAAATGATTTACTTTTATAAAGTATGAATGGATTTTTTGGTTCTCTAACAAATAAAATATAACTTAAAAAAAAAGTAAAGGGGTTATATAAATTATCTCCAAGATCTCTAGCTCCAACCTGTCATTCTGTGTTTGTTTACATCCATCCAGGTGAAAGTAAGTCTCTTTCCATCTATCCAAATATATTTGTGCCCACTCTTCCTACCGCAGACAAGATATTGATTCGCCCCAGCTCAAATCTATTTTTTTGCTTTTAACATATCCCACAGTCTAGGCAAAACCTGAATTCTCCAAAAGCACATTAAAAACACTCCATCCATATCCACTTTTTCCTGTAAACAAGCGAATTCATCAAGTTGGGAAAAGCTGTTGCTGGCAGTCCATGTTTACCGAATCTCAGTTTTTCCCTAGCAACTGGGCTAATTATAACTCCAGCTACCTGGTAACAGCACTAGATTTCCCTGACACTGGCTGGCAGTTTTAAAGCTGTCTCAGCCTTGTTGGCACCTCCTTTACTGAGAAAGTATCAGAGGAGCCGGGAGATGCAGACCTGTGCTAGGAGAGAGTATGCAGAGGCTGCTCAGAAACACAGAGCTTCAGCGGCCGGGAGGGATGCTAGTGACCATCCCGGTCAAGCTCTCTCATTTTATACATAAGTAACCAGAGGCCCAGAAAAAGTGACAAAAGTGACTTGTCTTAGTCAGGAATCTAGCAGTCTTCTGAGGTCTTTCTCTTAATCTTCCCACCCCATCTATCACCCAGTCCTACAGATATTTTACCTCCGTATTTCGCAGATCAGATCCCTCCCCTCTATTCCTATTCCCCTGGCCCTCATCATCTCTTGTCTGGCCTGTCCTGCAGACTTCCTGCTTATCTTTCTGGAATCTACCCTCCCCACCCACCAGAAGGATCTAGCACTTTCCCTGCTGCTTGAAACCCATCAGTGGCTCCTTATCATCCTCAGGATAAAGTTTACAGTTTTTTTTAAATGGCACAAAGAATTATGGCCATTCTGTGTCTAGCACTTAAATTTAGCAACACAAAACCACTTATAATTCTCCACGCATTCCATGTGGTTTCTTGTCTTTGGCATTTGCTTCTGGCAAAAGCCCTTTCTTTCCACCTCACCATCCACTGACTAACTAATGATTACTCTCCTTTGAAGACAAAACTCAGGCATCATCTCCTCAAAGAATCCTTTGTGGATTTTCCTTCCCTCTAGTCTATTCAGTTGGATTAGAGTTGCCTCATTTGAGTTCACTTATTCTCTGTACACCTCCTTTTTACTTTTTTACTGCTTTTTACCACACTCTATCACTTGTGCTTTACTCATCTTTGAAGCCCCAACTTCCAGCACAGTACTCAGAATACAGTAGGCACCCAATTAATGTTGATGAATGAGCAAATGGATAAATCCAAAGCCCTCCGTGATCTATCTCTGCTTATCTTTCCAGTTCTCAGCTTACAGCTGCCACAAGCCCCTGAGACCATGTTCTAGCCCAATAGAATGACTCAAAGCATGCCAACACAACATGCTTTCTCATGACTTTGTGCCCTTGTATATGCTGTTCCTATTGTCTAAGATGATCTCCCATTCCTTGTTGTGTCCTTTTAAGATTCAGTTCAAACTTCACTCACTTGCAAAGCCTTTTCTGGTGGATTTTGTCATTCTCCTTAGGACTTGAGAGCAATCTTACATGTCTCTCTTTTTTTTTTTTTTTTTAAGATTTTATTTACTTATTTGAGACAGAGAGCACACATATGGGGGTGGAGGGAAAAGGGACAGAGGGAGAGGGAGAAGCAGACTCTCTACTGAGAAGGGAGCCCCACAGAGGGCCAAACCCAGGACCCCCAGATCCTGACCTGAGCCAAAGGCAGTTGCTTAACAGACTGAGCCACCCAGATGCCCCCATGGTAACCTTTATTATGCCATTTTTATTTATTCGATATCTTTCTCCACCAGCATCTGGCACAGTCTCTGGCATGTAGCAGATAGTCAACAGATGCTTCAGTGAATGAATGCATGTGTACAAACCTGAGTAATTGAATGGCCAAGGTGATAATGCAAACAAGGGAAATATTGAGAATGCCTACTCTTTCAATAATATCATGTTATTTCTATCAGTGTGTAAACTTCGATGTACATACCCAATAAAAAGAGGAAATAGCTTTATAATAAGTTTATACAACAATACAAATTTTGTAGACATAGTTAAGGAGATAATCAGAAATGGATTAGAATTAAATTAGACTTCAGAATTAAGTTTTAGATTTATTTTCTAGTGATTGGAAGAAAAGGTCTTAAATATTCAAAGAAAAAAATGTCTTTTTTCCAACAGGCAAGTATTATGACTTCTAATTAAAAGCTCTTAAAAATGAGAAAAGTGGGTGGCTTTTCTCTCTGGGTGGCTCAGTTGGCTGGACATCAGACTCTTGGTTTTGGAGCCCCACATAGGGCTCCATGCTCAGCACAGAGTCTGCTTGGGATTCTTCTCTTCCTCTTCCTTCCCTCTCTCACACATGCATTCTCTCTCTCTCTCTCTCAAATAAGTAAGAAAAGTTTTTAAATGAGAAATGCTGTATCAAGCAAAAACAGAAAACAAGTTGTTTTTGGTTGAAGCTTCCACAACATTTTAAAGTAACTATAACAGTTATGAGAAAGTTGCTTAAGAATTTTTTTCCTGTAGTAAAATATACATAATACAAAATTTACCATTTTAATCATTTTTTAAAGATTTATTTTATTTTATTTTATTTATTTATTTGACAGAGAGAAATCACAAGTAGATGGAGAGGCAGGCAGAGAGAGAGAGAGAGAGGGAAGCAGGCTCCCTGCTGAGCAGAGAGCCCAATGCGGGACTCGATCCCAGGACCCTGAGATCATGACCTGAGCCGAAGGCAGCGGCTTAACCCACTGAGCCACCCAGGCGCCCCCCATTTTAATCATTTTTAAGCATGCAGTTCAGTGACATTAAATACATTCATACTGTTGTGCAACCATCCATCTCCAGAGCACTTTCCCCAACCTACTGTACCCATTAAACAATAACTTCCCAAGATACCTGGGTGGCTCAGTCGGTGAATGGAGCCTGCACTGGCTCCCTGCTCAGCGCGGAGCCTGCTTCTCCCTCTGCCCACCGCTCCCCAACCTGTGCTCTCTCTCTCTGACAAATAAATAGATAAAATATTTGAAAGGAAAGAAGGAAGGAAGGGAGAGAAGCAGAGAGGGAGAGAAATAAGAAAAAAGAAAAAGGAAGGAAGAAAGAAGGAGGGAGGGAGAGAGGAAGAAACAAACAAACAACCTCCCTTCCAAATCCTCCCCCAGCCCCTGGCCACCCCCATTCTACTCTATGTCTCTATGAATTAGGCTATTCTAGGTACCTCATATACGTGGAACCATATAACAGTTGTTCTTTGTGGCTAGTTTATTTTACTTAGCATAATGTCCTCAAATTTCATCCATGTTATAATATGTGTCAGAATTTCCTTCCTTTTTCAGGCTGAACAATATTCCATTGCAGGCGTGTATCACATTTTGTCTGTCCACCTGTCAATGGATATTCAGGCTGCTTCCACCCTTTGCCTATTATGAATAACTTTGTTATGAACATGGGTGTACAAATACCTGTTTGAGTTCTCTTCTTTCAGGTATATTCCTAGAAGAGGACATGTTGGATCATACAACAATTCTATGTTTAACTTTTTTAGGAATCATCATGCCATTTTCCACAGCAGCTTCATAGGTATATACTGGGTTTACAGTTTTTCCACAGCCTGAACAACATATGTTATTTTCCAGTTTTTTATTTCTTTGCTTTGTTTTTATGGCAATCATATAATAGCTGTGAAGATTAAACGTTTTTTTTTTTTATTTTATTTTTATTTTTTTAAGATTTTTATTTATTTATTTGATAAACAGAGAGAGATCACAAGTAGGCAGAGAGGCAGGCAGAGAGAGAGAGGAGGAAGCAGGCTCCCTGCCGAGCAGAGAGCCCGATGCGGGGCTCGATTCCAGGACCCTGAGATCATGACCCGAGCTGAAGGCAGAGGTTTAAACCACTGAGCCACCCAGGCGCCCCGATTAAACGTTTTTTAAACCAAGAACACAAATACCATTTACAACGATTTAAGGACAGGGTCTCCCTACTTTCTTCCTACTTCTATTCCAAAAAGAAGAGGAAATAGGCAAGCATGCCTTTGCAGATCTCAGGAAGCTGAGAATGAGGAATCACATACACAGTGTGCACAGACATGGGCTATGTTCACCCCAGGCTTCCAGAGAACTATTTTAAAAATAGTTTGGCCAAAGTCGTCCTGATTTCCCTTCTCTCTACTTGTATTTCTCCCTTCCCTACTATGCACATTTCTTAGACTTCCCGAAAGTGAAACACAGAAGGAGAGAAAAACCTTAGCATCTAACTAAACAAGGGTTTAAAGGTTTACTAAACTGTACAAAGAAAACAAGAGTCAACTCTGTTAAATATAAGAAGAAAACCATTCACTGCAACAGCGACTGGACCATCCCATATGCAATAATCCAAAAGGTGTATCTGGGCTCCAGGATGTGTCCCCAGATATGCAGGATAAAACAGTCCTTCACATTGATTTAACACCTAACACTTTAAAACAGGTTTGCCTGTGGGGAGGATGGCAGGGCCGGAATTCGGGCCTCTATTTTAGGAAACAAAGGCTCAAAGGAGTTGTGGATATGGCCAAGGTCACGTAGCAAGGAATATTCAGAATTCAGGTCTTATAATTGAGTCCAAAAGTTGTCTCCCTACATTTTGCTATCCCTCAAAGATAAAGGTCTTTCTCTAATTGCTTTCCATTGATCCCAAAGTTCCTAAACTGTATAGCCCGACAGATTTCCTTGGGACTTCACTGAACTTTTGGGTGCTTAGCACAGTAACGCTGCACGTAGGCTGTTCTCATTATATTGTCCAAAGCCTAAGAAACTCAGGCTAGAACTAAAGAAAATCAGTTGGTGAACCAAAGAGCAATTTAACAAAGAGAACGGATCTTAAGATTTCTTGTTGCAAGAAAAAAATATTTTAGTAACCATGTGTGGTGATAGATGTTAACTAAACTTATTGTGGTGATTGTGTTTGCAACATACGCACATAGCAGATCATTATGTTGTACGCCTAAAATGAATTTAATGTTATATGTCAACTACATCTCAATTTTAAAAAAGGATAGTTCTTTTTTTTTTAAGATTTTATTTATTTATTTGACAGACAGAGATCACAAATAGGCAGAGAAACAGGCAGATAGAGAGGAGGAAAAAGCAGGCTCCCTAATGAGCAGACAGCCCGATGCGGGGCTTGATATCAGGACCCTGGGATCATGACCTGAGTCGAAGGCAAAGGCTTTAACCCACTGAGCCACCCAGGCGTCCCAAAAAAGGATAGTTCTTAAAAAGTGAAAAAATTAGGGGGGCCTGGGTGGCACCATCGGTTAAGCGTCCAGCTCTTGGTTTGGGCTTAGGTTGTGATCTTGGGGTTGTGAGATTGAGCCCCACATCCGACTCCACGTTCAGAGTGTTGTTGCTTGAGACTCTTCCTCTCCCTCTGCCCCCAACCCTGCCTGTACTCTCTCTCTCTATAATAAGCAGATAAATATTTTTTTAAAAATTTAAAAAGACAATAAAAACTTTTTAAAAGATAAAATGAATTAAGAACCAGACCAAGCTATATTACAAAGTATTAAATCAAAATGATAAAAATTTTTGAATTAAAGCCAATCACAGTCAATAATTTTTGTGAAAATAAAGAACTTTGTACTATAACTAAATAAAATATTTTCTTTAAAAAACCCAGAAATTTAACAAACCCAGCCTTTCTTCTTTATTCTCTTTGAAGGAACATTCGTATTTGAGGGTGACAGATTTGCTGCAATACGGGCACTTGGATTGTATTATGTTATTTATTTATGAGCAAACTAAAATAGAGAATTAAGACAAAAAGGACAAATGGTCCCAAATCCACTACTGAGGAAAAAAACTAACTAAATAAAAAATAATTGGATTTATATGGGCAATTCTGTCATCCCTCAATTTACCACGATAATGGCAAACATTTCTTTTTTTTTTTTTTTTAAAGATTTTATTTATTTATTTGACAGAGAGAATTCACAAGTAGATGGAGAGGCAGGCAGAGAGAGAGAGAAGGAAGCAGGCTCCCTGCTGAGCAGAGAGCCCGATGCGGGACTCGATCCCAGGACCCCGAGATCATGACCTGAGCCGAAGGCAGCAGCTTAACCCACTGAGCCACCCAGGCGCCCAATGCCAAACATTTCTTAATGGCTTACTATATAACAGGAATTCTGTTGATTTCAACTAATCAGCTCATTTAATCCTCCCTCAGATCCTAAAAGATTGGTGCTATCACAACAACACTTCAGCTCAGAGAAATTACAGTATTTTCCCAAATTAACACAGGTAGTGAGTAGTAGAACCAAGATTCTTTCTCGGGTCTGTTGGGTCCATCTCTTAACCACTACTTCCAGTGATCACAGAATAGAAGAAATGATGAAAATTTCAGATGCAAGTAAAGTCAATAGGCTTATGTTTATCATGATTTTTAAATCATGTTTATCATGATTTTTAGAACCTGCTACAGGGACGCCTGGGTGGCTCAGTTGGTTGAGCAGCTGCCTTCAGTTCAGGTCATGATCCCAACGTCCTGGGATAGAGTCCCACATCGGGCTCCTTGCTCGGCGGGGAGCCTGCTTCTCCCTCTGCCTCTGCCTGCCATTCTGTCTGCCTGTGCTCGCTCACTCTCCCTCTCTCTCTCTCTCTCTGATAAATAAATAAAATCTTTAAAAAAAAAAAAAAAACAAAACCTGCTACAGACGTATGCTATGTATAAATTCCAAAGTTTGCTCAGGAGAAGTATCATCCAGTCTCAAAGATGAGAAAGCACAGCTCAGAGAAGTCAGGCAGTTTAAGAGGCTGACATATAAGGAAATATAATGCTTTCAGTTCCTATATAAAGGCCAAAACCAATTTAACCTTCTAATATCAATAATGTCTCACTTAAACATTAACTTTATCTGGTCCAGGAAGACACCATTCAATTTTTCCTGATGGTGTTTTTATCTGATCTGGCCAGATTTTAAATTCCGTTCCTGAAAGGGAACCCTAAAATTTTTTTAAAGCAATCTTAGTGGGGAGGGGCACACCTCGGTGGCTCAGTTTGCTAAGGGTCCAGCTCTTGGTTCTGCTCAGGTCATGTTCTCACGGGTCATGAGATCGAGCCCTGCATCAGGCCCTGTGCTCAGCTGGGAGTCTATCTAAAGAGTCTCTCCCTATGCCCCTCCCCTACACTCTCTCTCTCTCTCTCTCTCTCTCAAACAAAACAAATATTTAAAAAAAAATAAAGAAACCTTGGATAGTAATAAATTCACACAAGCTGAACAAGTAAGTAGTCATCATGGGGCAGAAACAGTTGATAGTGGTTTCACATGCTCTTTGTGGACTGGATGTTTACCACATAGCAGTGGATTTCATAAATTCCAGGGTTGGGCATATTTCTAGTGGCAGCACACTCAGCAATCATAAGAAGATGCAGGATTAGATAATCAACAACAACCAGGAAGTCAGCCAAGTGGCCATCCAGAAACTATTTACCAGAGCAGCTGCAGTCCAGAAATGCTCCCAGCCAGTCTCCCTAGGAGTGGGCCATACTCAGCTGTGGACCACTTACGGCATTTTCTCACTTAATTTTGCTCCATGATCAGGAGCTTTAGGTACTGCAGCGGTTTCTCCCCTTAGTGCTTAGACCTTCAAAACTGTGTTCCCACAACAGGGGGCAGTGGTACCTGATTATGCCCCAGTTTATTTGGGCTGAAGGTAAGCAGCCTCTTCTGTGTTTCTTTTTAAATTGCTTACAAAATTTGAAGGTTAAAGGAGAAACACACAACAGAAAAGCCTCCAGTCTCACAGAACCAATTTTTATGTACACTTTAATAATAACACTTTTATTAATCTGTAGCTAGCATGAGTTTTAAGATTATTTCTGAATTCTCTGAACATCTCAAAAGACAGAAACCCTAAACTCCTTTAATTTATTTGCTTTGAAGTTGATTCTTCTAGGTTTTTACACAGTCCTCTAACTTCTATAACTTCTCATACAATTAAACATCCTTATAGCTGCCATTACAATGAAGGATTATGTCTAATTTAGGTTAGTCTCTCCCTCACTCAGCTACCTAACTGAGGACTTGCCACTTGGTGAGAGAAAGATTGAACCCTTTTCCAGTCATTTTCTCCTAAAGTTTCCCATATTTCCCTTACCTGCAGTCATGGCAAAATACTTGATTGTCTCTCACTAAGATAGTAGTATTTTACTCTTTGGTACATATATTTAACAAGAATCTGCTGTTGCAAAAATATGTAAAATGATAAAATAATTACTATTCACAAGAGACATTATGTAAGTTTTACAAACAGTGGTTTTATCGAAAAGAATCATGCACAGGGGTGCTTGGGTGCTTAGTCGGTTAAGCATCTGTCTTCAGCGCAGGTCACAAACCCAGAGTCCTGGGATCAATCCCCACATCTAGATCCCTGCTCAGTGGGCACTCTACTTCTCCCTCTCCCTCAGCTGCTCCCCCTGCTTGTGCTTTCTTTCTCAGTCAAATAAATAAGTAAAATCTTAAAAAAAAAAAAAAATCATGCATCCATCACCCAAGTTATTGTGGGTTCTGACTCGGCTGGGGGTGTGATTTAATATATTTACTTTATTTAAAGAAGTGACCTTCCGGGACACCTGGGTGGCTCAGTGGGCTAAAGCCTCTGCCTTCATCTCAGGTCATGATCCCAGGGTCCTAGGATCAAGCTCCCCATCAGGCTCTCTTCTCAGCAGGGAGCCTGCTTCCCTTCCTCTTTCCGCCTGCCTCTCTGCCTACTTGTGATCTCTGTCAAATAAATAAATAAAATCTTCAAAAAAAAAAAAAAAAGAAGAAGTGAACTTCCAACGCTGAAGAAAAATCAAGCTAAGTTTGCTTACACAACAGGGCTCTAAATTCACATCTGAACTACTTGACTTACCATGTGATGCCCTGCATTGTCACCCTCGGTGTCTCTGCACCCACATTGCTACTAATCCATTGTCTTAACCTTGTGGAACCTCAGTAAGGCATATTCATGGGAATATCTGCAGGTGAGATTAAAAGAGCCTCTTTCTCATTTTACAATCCCATAATAACTACTACCATTGGTAAATGTATAACTACTACCCCCTCATTTACATAATAAGCTATGAAGTTTACAAAGTGCTGTGATAGAAGTCTTCTCATTTAAACCTTATGACTGCTATTTATTCATACTCTCAGCAAATAATCTTCAGTGCTCAGGGACTTGTGTGGCATTCTGCATGCTAATTCTACAGGGGCTGGCACAGACTCAGAAAGGTTAAATAATTTGCCTAGATCCCCTGGTTGTCCAGGGCTCTGGCTGGGATGGTTTTCTGATGCCTCGTCCTTCCATCAAAATGGAACTGCCCTTGCTCCTATCAACCCCTCATCACTGCATAGTATGATAAATTCATTTCAACTATGATGTTAATGATCAATCATGGCTTTATGGGTTTTGCTTCCCAAATAAGAAGAGCATTTTAACTTAAACCTTCAGTGCTTCCCAAAAAAATCACAGCCAAATGGGATGAGTAATATGACAGATGGATTGAACAAAGACTTGGTAAGAAGGGAAAGGAGGGGACACAGTAGTCTGCGATTCCTCAAATCATAGGATGCCAGTAGGTGCCTGATGACTCTGGCTTAAGAACAGGAACAGACAGGGCTTAGTGGCAACACTAGGCTAATAAAAGGGTTAGCACCTTGGCATGTGACAATGTCCTGTGACTGCTCCCCCAGACTGCCCCTCTAGAATCTTTTTTTTTTTTTTTTAAAGAATCTTCTTAATCATACTTCTCTAGGGATGTAGCGGTGCCCTCCCACACCCCACCCAAAACGTGGCCCAAGGACAGTCTTGTTAGTCATATAGAGCACAGGGTGAGACCAAATGATTAAAGCAGTCAGTTGATTGAAGCTTAAAAAATTCCCTTCCCTTAAATAATCCAAGACACTGCCCATTCCTTCTGCCTTGCTTTGGAGACAGCTAATGAAAAATGCTCCTCCTTCTGTACAATGAGCAAATTCATTCACTATTTCTACCCTAAGACAAAGACTGCCATTCCTCCTCCCCACCTCCTCTCCTTCCCACTGCATTACCAACCCTCCCTTGAGAACAGCTTCCTTGACATCACCCCTCGCCACTCTATTCAGGCATGCTTACTCTATAGCCACGTAAGAGATGACAGATGAGTCTGGACGAATTTCAGGAAGATGCAGGTTAAATAATGAAAATCCAGGAAAGACAGAAAACAGGGCTTAATCCCCCAGATTTAGCTGCCCACATTAATTTACCAAATAACTGTTTGGATTTCAAAGACACCAGTTATTCCTCTGATCCAGCCTATTATCTAGCAACCTGCAAAAGCTTCCCAAACCTTCTTCTCGACAGGACAGGGCACACACAGACAAAGTATAGTCTGCTGGTATAAACAAATGAGAGATTTAGAAACTCTGAAAAAATCAGAAGCCACCAGCTCCGGGTCACTCGGGCCCCTTTAGAGATTGTCCAGACACTAAGAAGGCTAAGGAAGCCAACATTATGGTAACCAGGAAACTTAACCCAAAAGCCTCTTACCAAGGCGCTGTCTCTTCTCACCCTCCCCTCAACCAATCCCCCTCCCTCTTCCTTCCCTACTCCAGTCACTCCTGCATCAACCCAGACCACCCTCCCTCTCAGAGAAGCACCCCTCCCTCCCACCCCTCAGGCCAGCAGCACCCTTTCCTTCATTCTTAGGTGAACTAGTCCTAAACCTGAAAACACCTAAGACACCACAGATTCGCCTTTCAATCTTATCTGCATCATCTTCAAAAACAAACTCGAAGTTCTCAGGGGCAGAACCCTGCGCAGCCCTGCCCTTTGTTCTGTCCGCTCATTCCCTGAGGTCACTGAGCCAGAGGAGAAGGGGCCCTTCTCTAGCTGAACATTTACCCTGGAAATGGCCTGCTTCAGTCACTTCTGTGGCTTTTAAAAAATGCAGATTTCCAGAGGGCGCCTTGGCGGGCTCAGTCATAAGACATGTGCCTCCTGGGGTCCTGAGTTCCCGCCCATGCTGGCTGCAGAGATGACCGAAAAAAAATTAAATAAACTTTTAAAAAATGCAAATTTTCAAGCTCACCTTCCCTTGCATTACTCAGTCAGAATCCCTAGGGGGGTAAGGCAGGGAATCTACATTTCAAACCAGTTCCCCAAGGTGACTGTTCTGAACAGTTCCACCGCAGAGCAGACTCTGATTTAACCCAGCTCCCTCTCCTTACACACCAGGAGAGCACAAAACAGGCACTATTGAGGCAAAGTGGGCTGGTCCAAGGTCATCCGCATTCCGGGGGCCAGACCCGGTGTGGAACCTGCCTCCCTCCCTAGTTAGCACTGTGGGAGGTAGGAAAAGCTGAGGATCTGAGAATGGGCCACCAGCCCCCGGCCCGCCGGAGCACGCGGCTCCTGCACTCACCCGCTTGTAGATGTCATCCCGGCTGGCCTCATACTTCTGTTGCATGCGCTCCTCCAGGAAGTAGATGCGCAGCTTGAGGCTGAAGTTCTCCTTTTTCAGGTCATTGAGATGCTGGGACAGAGTGCGATATCCATTAGACATGGTGGGCAACCCATGGGGAGCAGCATGCCCAGCCGCCCCCTCACCCTAGGAACATAGTGCGGCTGCACCGCGGCATGAAGCAAGCCGCTGGGACGCTGCTGGGGCTATGGCGACATGACCCCGGGGGCTGGCGCTCTCTCGGGGACCTGGGACTGGGCTCACTGCTCTGGATGCTGGAGTGCAGCGCACTTTCCTTTTTTACCTCTGGGAGATATTTGCGGAATCCCTGACAGAGGAACATGCTGCGTGAACTCAGACACAAGTGGTGTAACCCGACTCCAAGCCGGGACCGGGCTGTCACCCTCCCCAAGCCTCCCGGGCCCAACAGTAGGCAGTTAACAGTTTCTTGGAAAAGAGAGAACTGACTCCCCCCACCCCCCAGCCAGACACTTCCAGGAAATGGAGAACAGGAATACTTCAAGGTGCTGGGGGGCTTGCACAAAAGGGAGGAAAATGAAGGGCTGTGCGTGTGAGTGGGCACTTAAGTCTCCGGTGGCGATCTGCACAGTGAAAACCCTAAGGGGGCACCTGGCTGGCTCAGTGGGTAGAGCTTGAGCCTCTTGGTCTCAGGATCCCGAGTTTCAGCCCCACACTAGGGATAGAGTTTACTTAAAAATAAATAAATAAATACTAAGCAAACGAACAAACAAAAAATAAACCAAAGGAGTGTGGCCAAGAACAAGAAATCGATTGCTATAGGAAAGAGCACATGTCAAATATCCCCTTTCCATCAGGTGCAGATTTTAAAAAACCTATAACAGGAGGCCTCTCCAATGTTTCTCTGATGATCCAGAACTCATCTCTAGCCAATTCCTTCCTAGTTTTCCTCCCTGGACTTCTCAAGTCCTAAAGCACTTACATAAATGCCTTCCCTACCATGGGCCTCCCAGCCACACACACACCAAAGCCACCCCCAAAGTAAGAGTAAATCCAGTTCCCAGGGGGTGGACAAGCTCACAAAGAGGCTGGGCCAAAGACTCCTTCCTCCAAGGGATGAGGGAAAGAGAGGGCTGAGGGGGGTGGGGAGGCGTCAGTCTGGAGCCCAGAGATTTCAGCCAGTCACTGGTTCTTAACTCTGGCACCTGCCAGGCACTCATCACCAGATCCTGCTCACAGAGCAATTTAAGATCCTTGAATAGCAGCTGCAACATGAGCAGGAAGTATTATTTATACCATATCACCCGGAACATTGAAGGTGACTGGGAGACCATCGCACAGCACATATATGAAACACCAGTTCTTAGTTCCAGTAAAACGGGGTTGAAAAAAATGTTAATCTTGGCAGGTAAAGTAAAGAAAACTAAAACCTTTATACTTAGATCAAGTACTCACTTCTTCCCTAACCTACCAGCTCTTCATTGTTTTAATTCTATCTTACTTCTTCATAATAATTCTACTCAACATCTCCTGAGTATCCACCAGGTAATATGTTGGGCATGACAGATACAAAGATGAAGGCATTCCCAACTCTCAAAGAGCTGGGTGGCCGTACAGATGTAGATATGTAGTTTCCACTGCAATCCTCCAGGTTTGTGTTAGTCAAACATTTTACATTTTATACTGTAATCCAGTACAAACACACACACATACGCACACAGATATAACTAAAGTAAAAGTTTCACAAAGTAGTGTTATCACTACGTGTGATTTTCTATTCTATACTGGTGTTTTTCTTTTGTTGTTGTTGTTTTTTCCCAAAAATTTTATTGGGGGAAAACTACAAAACATTTACAGTACAATGTTTACAGTCACAATTTGTAGTAAACTGATTCCCCAAAATATATTACAACTCAAGTTGACTTATCTTGTTACATTCAAAAACCTACTCTGTCAAAGTAGTCTCACAGTGCCTTTGGAAAGGGCCAGAACTTGCCTTAAATCTTCCTCAACCAAATAAGTATTTTCTATCAGTGCTTGAGAGCATTTGAATGTAGGATGGGTTCAACTGCACAAAAGGAGAAAATATTTACCACTTTCTTACATAGATCTAAAGTGAAAAGCCACCTCTTAGTGCTATGAATGGTATGTAGTACATGAATATGCCTTGTTTTTTCATTACAGAAAATTCCAAAAGTTGTACTTTTTTTTTTTTTTTGCATGTGTAGAAAGGCAGGGATGCTTTCCTAGACAGCAGATGAATGAGCAGTAGCTTTAGTTTGTACGTAGGTACAGTTGGAGCACTATGTATGTATATACTGGTGTTTTTCTATTATTCTTCCTGGGAGTGACCCGCTGAATTGATTTCATGATCCAAGAAGACGTTTCACACCTAAGTTTGAAAAACACTGCATGTGTGAGAACCCAGAAGAAAGAGTGATTCATTCTTACTGGAATGATGAGAAAAAAGCTTCACTAAGACTTGCATGGCCTGGGGTGCCTGGGTGGCTCAGTGGGTTAAAGCCGCTGCCTTCGGCTCAGGTCATGATCCCAGGGTTCTGGGATCGAGCCCCGCATTGGGCTCTCTGCTCAGCAGGGAGCCTTTAAATTATTAAAAAAAAAAAAAAAAAAAAAAAAGACTTGCATGGCCCTTTGAAAGATGGAAAAAGTTGAACTGAATAAAGTGGCCTCAGGCGCGCCTAATTGGAACTGAGCATTCGCTCAAATAGATTTGGATTATACGTGGGCAACACGTTTCTTACTGTCAACTGTAATCAAAGACAAAATATTCCTCCTTTCTAAAAAGAAAAGTACACATTTAAAACTCATTTATCTGTTTTCATTAAATCTGTGCTCTTGAAATTAAAGAGTATCATTTAGGCTGAGAGAGTGAGGAAGAGGAAAGTCTAAATAAAAACTCAAAAGATCCTTTTCTGGTCTGAGCTCTGTTACTAAATAACTGTATGACCTTGGAAATGCACCTCTCCAGAGGCCTAAGTGTCCTCATTTTTTAAATGAAGTGGTTGGAAAGTAGGTGATTTTTAAGGCCCTTTTTTGGCCTAAGCTCCTAGAGGAAATAACCTACTTACTATCTCCTTATTATCTACTACTACCGTTTTGCACAAGGGGAACTGGGCTGCCAGATTCTACATTAGGGTTTAATCATCCTTTCGATGTCTACTTAGATTCTTTTCACATAAAAGTCACATAAGATAGTTTAATAAAAGTTCATGGAAAGTAAAATTGCATATGAATGCAGGGATCCTTACCTAACCTAGATATTTCTTTCTACACATAAATGCCTGTTTCATCTTACTCCCAGTGATACCTTGCTTTTTCATCTCTCTGGCCCTTTATCTGGTTTCTTTTTGTTTGTTTGTTTGCCAGCTCCTTAAAGTGAGTGCTTAAACAATGGTTGTTAGTTCACCCCCTTCTCATGTTTTTCTCTCCATACTTTCTCCCTTGAGATTTTATCCACTTTTAGAGCTGTCACTGTAGCCTCCCAAACAACCCCCAAACCTTCACCTGAGCCTTCTCCCCCAAGATCTAGCCCTCCATATCCAGGTTCTTGCTAGATAGCTCAACTTGTATATGTCATTCTCACAGCAAACCTCACAGCAAAGACTGCGACAGCCTGTCATGTCTGCCAGACTTCATTCCAGTCATCCGTTCTCATATTATAGGCACAGTAATGTTTTCAAAACTCAAATCTTATCCTGACATCTCCCTTACTTAAAACTCTTTACAGGTACCTCATCACTCTTAGAATAAAGGAAAATGCCATCATATCCCCTCAAGAAACACCGCCTCTTTTTTTTCAAGTCCTGAATTCCAATCCCACCCAAACAAAGCCTTCTCTGCTATCCCAGCCCAGAAAGGAAAGACGTCTCTCTCTTTTGAACTCCTCAGGCAAATACCAACATTGGGCAAGTGTTCTTAGGGGGCCTCATGACAATGTTTATATGTTGTCTGGGGGGGATTACTTATGCCTCTTAGAGCTATTGAACTTTTCCTGTGTTTATGTCTCTCCAGCTAGTCTCTGAGCTGCCCAAGGAAAGGGTCAACGACGCACACATCTTTCTCTCCTCCTCCAGCTCCCACAACAGCCAAGAAGCCCTCCCCAGTAACACACAGCCGGGTTTACAACCACCTCCACCACACTGGAGAGTTTTTCTGTGGGCTGACAAGGCATATTTGGAGTCTTAGCACTCTCACTGCTTAGTATTTAGGAAGCACTCCCTAAATATTTGTTGAATTAATGAATAGATAAGTATTCCATATATACTTTACTTTTTGCTGATCTGACCGGATGGGGCTAGCTTGCTTATATTATTCTCACAATTTTCCAATGATACAGAAAAGTTTGTTTTAATAGCTCCAAAGAGACTACATTTGCTGGAATGGTTCCTGTAGAAAATTTCTAAGTTTACATACCTATCTAGACCTTCCTCTTGGACTCCAGTCTACACCTAATCTCCCAGTAGAAATGTCGACTTGAATAGAGACCTGTCATCCTTGTGGCATCTGAAACTGGAGTCTTGATCTTTCCCAGCACACGTGTTCCTACCCCAGTGGATCCCATTTCAATTGGTAACAACCCAGTATGTGCAGTTGTTTGGGCCAAAACCTTTTGAGTTATTCTTGTCTCTTCTTTCTCGTATACATCATTGCATCTGTCCGTAAATCTTATTATTTCTACTTTCAACAGAGAGAGAATCCATCTACTACCATTGCATGGTCATTTCCGCAACTCTGGCCCAAGAGGCTACGATTGCATGCTCCCCTAAATTACTTGAATAGTCCCGGTACCTGGTCTCCCTGCTCCCACCATAGCTCCCCTATAAAGTATTCTTAGCACGGCAGCCACAGGGACCCTTTAAAATACATCACATTACTTCTCTGCTGGAAACCCCCACTATTTAATTTAATTTTTTAATTTTTCCATCAAATTAAAAGTGAAATGCTAAGTCATTTCACCAGCCCGTTAAGGCCCAAGGCCCTAATCTGGAGCCAGGCTCCTTGCCCCGTCTTTTCCCTTTTTCTTACTACTCTCCTCCTACACACTTTTCTCCAGCCATAGGCTTCCCTTTGCTCCTTCTCAAAAACAGCCAGCACCTTCTTTCCTCGGGGTCTTGAGGCTTGGTGATCCTCCTGTATGGTATGCTCTCTCTCTAGCAGATTCTGTTCCTCACCTTCTTTAGGCCTTTGATCAGATATCGTGCCCTCAAGGAAGTGACCACCCTATTTAAAAGTGTAACTCTCCCTAGACCTCACCTCAGAAATCCCTTCATTGTTTTTTTTTTTAATCCGTACACTTTCAGTGCTTAAAATATTATATTTCCTTGTTTATTTTGTTACTTATCTGTCTCTGCCCACTAGCATGTGAACCCCATAAGTAAGGCAGGATTTTTTCCCATTTTGTTCACTGCTCTATGTCACTAGTACCAGGAACGGAGCCTGGGATACAGTAGGTGCTTAATAAATATCTGTTGAACAAAAGAATTGAGGAATTAGGGCACCTGGGTGCTTCAGTCGGTTAAACAACCAATTCTTGATTCTGGCTCAAGTCATGATCTCGGGATAGTGGGATGGAGCTCTGCGCTCAGTGTGGAGTCTGCTTGCCCCTATCCCTCCCTCTGCTTGTGTGCTCTCCCCCTCTGAAATAAATAAATAAAATCTTTTTAAAAAGAATTGATGAATAATTAACCTGCTGACTTTGACCTCTCTGGACTCAATGTGAGTGAATGAGAAGGAGAGAGCACTGCTCCCCCCAAAATTGGGCTCAATCTCACCACCCTGAAGTCATGACCTAAATGGAAACCAAGAGACGACGTATGCTTAGCCAACTGAGCCACCCAGGCGTCACTCTGGATTTAATTCTAACAGAACTCAATCTGTATACAACATAACATAGGTGTTTCAGGATGAAGAGCTTATCTAAAGTCATTCCTCTTTATGTCATTTTTAAAAAAAGGATTTTATTCATTTATTTGCAAGAGAGTGAAGGTGGGGGCATGCTAGAATGCACAAGAGGGTAGGGAGGGGCAGAGAGAGAGGGAGAAGCAGACTCTCTGCTGAGTGGAGAGCTCTGTGAAGGGCTTGATTCCCAGGACCCTGACATCATGATCTGAGCTGGAGGCAAACACTTAACTGACGGAGCTACACAGGTGCCCCTAGAATGTTATTTTTATAATTAAAATAAACTTTTCAAACAAACTAACTTCGACATACAGGAGAGAATGTGAACTTTGAATAAGAGTTCGGAGCAAATGGAGAATGACACATTACTACCAAAGGACAATATGAACTATACGAATAGTAAAAACTATAGAAAACAGGAAAGATAGGCTGTCAGAGAAGGTTCCACAGAGAACAGGCATTATAGCTCTCCTGAAAGGATGAATCAGGTTTGGCTAGGCTCCAGGGAGAACATAAGGCAATCCAAGAAGGTAGGACAGAAGCAGAAGGGCAGAGGCCAAATGGACTAAAACAAAGAGCCCATGATGTCACAGAACTGGGGGAAAGCACACAACCATTTTCGGAAATACACAACCGTTTTCAGAAGTACACAATGATTTTCAGAAGATCTTTTTTATTTTTTATTTTTTGAAGATTTTATTTATTTATTTGACAGAGAGAGACAGCACAAGCAAGGGGAGTGGTAGGCAGAGGGAGAAGGAGAAGCAAGGTCCCCACCAAGAGGAGAGCCGGATGTGGAGCCCCGTGTGGGGCCTGGTGGGAGGCTTGGTCCCAAGACCCTGGGAACATGACCTGAGCTAAAGGCAGTCACGTAACAGAATGACACACCCAAGTGTCCCCATTTTAGGAAGATCTTAAAAGCCAGGGTGAGGAGCCTGAATTTTTCCTACAGGCAGATCCTGGCTCTCAATTTGCACGAGTGAAGAAAAAGGCAATGGGGGAGGGCCAGGGGCTGCTTACTAGAAAGACTGGTTGGTTGGTTTGTTGTTTCTGTTTTTACTTGTTTGCATCTTGTAGCTTTAACAAACAAAAGTGTGCATCCCTGGGCTTCACGCTAGACCCACCTACTACTACTCTATCTGGCCTCTTGCGGGCAGTCCCCGGGTCTGTATGTTTTTATAAACTCTGCATCTCTGGGGAAATAAAGAGACACTGCAGGTTCCCAAGCAAGGACAGCAGGATTGTCTTTGTTCCTCCTTTCTTACACAGAACATGGAAAATCTTTTCTCTTCTCTCAAAATACTTTTTTCAAACATTAATGGCTCTTCCCTGTTCTTTCTTTAATTTCTTCTTTCCACCGCTTCTTAATGTATTAGTTCACTGTGGAAATAAGACTTTAATAAGGACTCAATCAATGCCAACAATAGTAGGAGGATTACAAGCCAGCTGTTGTATGTCATGCCCCATTAACATAACCAACTGGCAAGCCGGACTTTAAAAAAACTCAGCTTCACATTTCCTTAATCATATTCAGACCCCCCAGATTGTTCTCAGAATGGAAATGGCTAAAGACATATTAATGGCTCTCCAATCTCTCTCCTAAAAATAAAGGTCCACTCCACTCAAAATGATTAATCATTTTTATTGACATTCTTTTCAAATATAATACTTCTGCAACAAGCTCTGTTAGCTTGATATCTATGATAATTCATATCTAAAATTCATGAAAATAAAATTATTCTTTAGTAACTTAATATGGCAAATAGAGGAGTAGTGTTTTCAGTAATCCTTGACAAAATAGGTAATAAATATTATCATTATTATACATATTTATCCAGGTGGGATAGCATGGCATTATGGAAAAAGCAATAGATTTTGAACTAAAGAGATCTAGGTTCAAATCCCAGTTCTGCAATTTTTAAATTGTGTATCTCTGGGAAAGATACTTAGTAGTAATTAAGCTAGGAGACTGGGATCTGGGTAGGGTACTAAGAGGGTTGCAACTGTATGTTTTTTAATCTGAGACAAATAGAGTGAAAATAGTGTTTGTTAAAATTTAGATATGAGAGGGGTGCCCCTGGGTGGCTCAGTCACTTAAACTTCCAACTTTTGGTTTCCATTCAGGTCATGATCTCATGGGTGGTGAGATGGGGCTCTGCGCTCATCGGGGAGTCTGTTTGAGATTCTCTCTCTCTCTGCCCCTCTTCCCCAATTATGCTCTCCCATTCTCCCCTTAAAATAAGTAAATGACTCTTTAAAAAACTTTTAGATATTAGGTACATGGTAAGTATTTTATTGTTCTTTGTGAAATAGGTCATAATCTTTAAAAACTATTTCAAAAGGAATGAAACTAGGAATTATAGGGGGGCAGCTATGAATTAGATAGAAGGATAAATCCTCTAGTAGAGTTGGATATAATGAACTCATTGCCATACACCATCCATACATTCATTCATCAAATATATATTGAGCACTTACATTATAAGGGACAGTATATTTACTGTCACCAAAGGGACACAACTGAAATTAAAGGACCACTTGTCAGGGATTTTGTGAAGAGTTTTCACACATCAGGCACCCTAAGCTACAAGTTTCTGAAGAAATCTCAGAACACGCCACTAGCTCTCTGGGAGTAGAACCCTAAAATGTGGTGGCAGTCGACCTGTTCCAACAGAGCTCAGGCTGCCTTCACAGCAAGGTGTAAAGGAGAAATGAGCATAAAGGACATCAAATTTCCAAGACAAAAGCAGCAACAACTGGGACCCAAGGATGATCCCCAATAGATGATTTAACCTATAACTTTTCTGACTGTCATATTTTCCGAGACAACCCCATGGAAGGGGCATACAAATAGTTGGAGACCATTTCCTGCTTTTTGACATCCAGTGGAATTCAATCCAGGAGTCTAACTTGTTTTGGATTGGAGGGTAGGAGTAGACAGGAGAGACATGGCAGGGAGAAGGAGGAGGGTAGGTTTTTATCACATATAAATATTTTCTTTGTAAAACATATATGTGCCTGGGAATTCCTATGCTTTTCTGATAAAATCAAAGCTGAAGAGATAAAAAAGTTTAATTCCTGGCTGTTTTGAATGACTTGAACTTGTATTACAAAATTAATTGGATACGATTAAGCTGTCTTCATAATGACAATCACCTGCATAGACTCTGACAATGTACAAAGGATGTCCATGTGTATGATTTCATTTTATTTTGTGAAAAAGTAAGCAGATTAGATACTTTTATCTCCATTACTATCCAAGAAAAAGAAACATCAAGAAGTTAGCTGCCTTGATTGTTGAGAAAGAAGAGAAACACAGACTAAGTCATCCAAGAGTCTGACCCATGTTGTATACTGACCAGGATCTTAATCACAACACTAGATGACCCCTGTGAACCTGAGAATCCCTGTGACTGATAAAGTACTTCCACTTCTACCTCACGTCCCTACATTTTTTTTTAAGTATTCCTCACTATAAATAATCTTCCTCGTGATCTGACCCCCTGAACCTATACAAAACATAGTTTTCCCCATTTTCAAGATGAACCTCAAAAGGTTAAACAGAGTTACCATATGACCCAGCAATTCTATTCCTCATTATACACCCAAGGAAATTGAAAGTGTGTGTCCACACAAGGTCTTGTATAAGAATGTTAATAAAAGCATTATTAATAAGAGCCAAAAAAAAGTAGAAACATCTCAAATCTCCATCAACTGATGAATGCTAAGGACAAAGTTGAGTATAACCATACAAGAGAGTATTTTTCAGCCATAAAAAGGAATGAAATAGTGATACCTTGTACAACATGGATGAACCTTGAAAACACTATACTGATGTGAAAGAAGCCAGGCACAAAAAAGTCATATAATATGATTCTTTATATGAAATGTTTGGGAAAGGCAAATACACAGAGACAGAAAGTGGATGAATGGTTTCCAGGGCTGGAGAGAGAGCAAATGGGGAGTGACTGCTAAGAGGTACGAGGCTTTTTGTGGGAGGAGATGAAAAGGCTGTTGAACTAGGTAATGGTAATTGTTGCTCAACTTAGTGAATATACTAAAATCGTGGAGTTGTACACTTTAAAAGGGTGAATTTCACTGTGTGCAAATTAAATTTCAATAAAGCTGTTACTTTAAAAAGAGGAAGAAAAAAACCCAAGCTGGAAGAGGTAACTTGCTCAGTGCTTTGCCTTTTATAAGGACTTTTTAAAAGGATTTATTTATCTATTTATTTGAGAGAGAGAGAGGGAGAGAAGCATGAGTGGGAGGAGGGACAGAGGGAGAAGC
This sequence comes from Mustela nigripes, assembly GCF_022355385.1. Taxonomy (NCBI): domain Eukaryota; kingdom Metazoa; phylum Chordata; class Mammalia; order Carnivora; family Mustelidae; genus Mustela; species Mustela nigripes. Next base: position 103,219,953 of record NC_081570.1, on the reverse strand, counting down.
AGACGCTCAGAGGAGCAGGGGTCTAAGATTCTGAGATCTCGATTCTCGACTGATTCTCAATTCTCGGGGCTCAATCCCAGGACTCAGAGATCATGACCTGAGTCTATGTTAGACACTTAACTGACTGAGCCACCCAGGTGCCTTACAAAGGATTTTTAATGATGGAGCTTCAAAGTTCAATTCATCTCAACTCAGTTAAAAGCCAATGGTTTAGAACTGATCATTTCTAAATGTTCTGTACATTAATCTTTCTTAGATTATAAGGCCCTAACATGGGAAGTACCCTATCAGTAGCCCTCACTACCAGAAACTCATGGGTTCCCATGTTTTATCAAGTTAATGTTTTACATAACCTTTAGATAAAACAGAAATGTAATCCACTCCGTATTTTGACACAGGAAAAACATACTCATTAGGCTATCCTAAAGAACATGCATAAATTTTGCACACCATTTTAACAAGGAAAATGCCAATCAAAGTCAATCAAAACGTAGTTTTCCACTCATCAGCTTTCACTTTCTCTTCTGCACAGGGTTTCTGCCTAGTCTTCCAGAAGTTAACTATTCGTACCTGCCTCAGAGAGCAGACGGCAAATGCTATAGAGACCTGGTTTGGGTTCCACAATAACCAAATCTTTCTTCTAAAACTCTGCTTCTAAAATTTCAACCTGAAGTCTGCAAGTCTTTTAAATGCTAAAATATTAATAACATCATTCCATTTTCTCCCCTAAAACTCAGAAGCATACTGAGACCCACCGTCCACAGAGCCTTTTCTTGATATAACTGACGTGATGGCAAGAGAGCTAACAACAGGGTCACTACGTCAGGTTGATAAATAAACCCTATCTTTGGTGGCAGCAGCATGTGGATAAAGGACAGGGATTCAGACGGCGTTCCTGCTGTATTCCCCCATCATAGATACACACCCACACCACCCCCGATCCTAGAATAACAAGGTGTCATGGTCACCATCACATTAGAGCACTGTGAACTATATAAAACCAAAACAAAACAGATAACAACTCCCTTGGACACCAAAAATAAATGGGCCAGCCAGAAATAGTGCTGTCAGAGACACTGAAATGAGCTCCATGGCAGAAAGGACAGTTGAACTGCACATATACTAGGAGATCCCAAGGACTCCTAGGCTCCAGACTCGCTCCTCTATTCATCTGGCTCAACCAACACCAGTGGGCCTTGGTGCTCTTTGTTCACAACTGGTTCAACCCAGACAGATTATTTGCTGAGGTCCTAGGATTCAGGGGGTGACATCAATTTATGGCCTCAGTTCTTTTTCTAGCTTTTCAATAATTCTTCCTCCATCCTTCTCTAGGAAAGAAGGCGATTTCAAAGGCACAAGAGCTAAGAGTTTACAGTGATACCATGAATGATCGTGGTTGTAACAAGAAGGCTTTGACCATGAGGAAGGGTAGGTGGGGGAAGACACAGCCAGCTCAAACGTCAGTCGACACTCTAGTGCTCCAGCCATGACAAAAAGCCCATTTCTGAACTCACTATGCTCTCTGCTGCCTCTGGGACATTTCTTGAGTGGCAGCATTAGCCTGGAAAGTCACTGCTCTTCACCTCACACTCAGCTCTGACTGAACTATCTCCAACTTGCCCTTGGGACTTGACTTAGGTATCACCTAGTAAAGGAAGCCTATCTGACCCAAGGCCTGGGGAGGGCCCCTCGCAAGTGCTTCCACAGCATATTGGGGACCTTTTTTTTTATATTTTTTTGGCAGAGAGAGAGAGAGATGACAGGTAGGCAGAGAGGCAGGCAGAGAGAGCGGAGGGAGCAGGCTCCCTGCAGAGCAGAGAGCCCGATTCGGGGCTCGATCCCAGGACCCTGAGATCATGACCTGAGCTGAAGGCAGAGTCTTTAACCCACTGAGCCATCCAGGCACCCCTGGGGACCTCCTCTTATTATTGGAATTATCTGTTTGACTGTCTTGACAACTAGAGTTAGAATTTTTCAAGAAGAGGAAGGATCTCATTTTTTTCCCCCTAGAATGAAACTCATCTTACTGGTTTTTGTTGCTGTTTTAGTAATCATACAAGTACTACGTGTGATTATACCAGTTGCTCCTTTTCCCCAAGGATGGCATCACCCAGAAGTCACCCAAACAAGAAAGCCTGGTCTCATTCATTCAACCAAAACATAACAAAAAAGAAAGAGGCATACCTAGTCTCTATCAGATACTACACTAATCACTACATCTAGTAGTGAATAAGACAACCCTGTTTCTGCTATCACGGAGCTCCGATTCTAAAGAAAAGGCAGACCTTGAACAAAGAACTCATAATGTTAAAGAGAAAAGTGCAAGGTAGTGGGAAGTTTACAAGAGTGGAAGCCTAGCTGAGATGGGAATGGAGAGATGAATTGGTGGGAGGTCATCTGCTGGCTTCTTCTCCCTCACTGGCTCAGCATTCAATCAACAGCTTAGCCCTGTCACTTCTACTTCTAAAACCACCTGCTCTCTTTCATCAGTCCATCTCTCCCGCTCCTACACTGTCAGCACCACCAGCCGTTGCCCAGAATACTGCCACAGCCTCCTGACTGCCCTCTCTGCCTTAGACTTCCCTCCTCCAATCCAGAGCCCCTGCAGAAGCCAAAGGGAATACTCTGCAAGGAAAATCTGATCAAGTCACCACCCTGTTCACAAACTTTCCACAGTTTCCCACTGAGCTCTGTTAACATTTAAAAGCCTTTACAAAATTGTAAGGCCCAGCATGTTGGCTTCTCTCTTTCTCCAATCTTAACACTTCTCTGCATTCCTTGAACCCACTCCCTAGGGTGCATTAACTTAGTGAGGTTCTTTCTAAGCTGAATCAGGGTACCTGGCTGGCTCAGTCCATTGAGCATGTCTTCTGACCTTAGTGTTATGAGTTTGAGTCCCACATTGGATATAAAGATTATTTAAAAATAAAATCTTTAAAACAAAAGAAAGGGCACCTGGGTGGCTCAGTTGGTTAAGTGTCTGCCTTCAGCTCAGGTCATGACCCCAGGGTGCTGGGATCCAGCCCTGCATCAGGCTCTCTGCACAGTGGGGAGTCTGTTTCTCCTCTCTCTGCCTGCCACTCCCCAGACTGTGTTCTCTCTGTCAAATAAATAAATAAATCTTTAAAAAGAAAAGAGAAAAAGAGGGGTGCCTGGGTGGTTCAGTCAATTAAGCCTCCAACTCTTTGATTTCCACTCAGGTCATGATCTCAGGGTCCTGAGATGGAGCCCACATGGGGCTCCTTGCTGGGTGCGGAGACTGCTTAAGATTCTCTCTCTCCCTCTCCCTCTGCCCTTCCCCCCTCCAGGGCTTGGGTGCCTGCTTTCTCTCTCTCAAATAAATAAATTATGAAAAAGAAAAAAAATTATTTCAGGCTTATGATTGCTCAAAGTTTAGGATTGCCCCTGCCTTTTGTTGTTCATCTAACAACTTTTTGAATGTCTGAAGACACCAGGGAAATCAAAACCAGTAAGCTTGGGCACTGTGGTTTGGGGAGCATAGATGTCATTTTTTCCCTTTCCTTTCCTTTTCTTTCTTTCTTTCTTTTTTTTTTTTTTTTTAAGTGAGAGCATACTTCTCTGGGAGCATTCCTTTCCCCAGGCCGTAAGGACAGAGAAACACTGCAGAGGCTCTGGGAATGGCTGGACCTAAAGGCAGCCATGACGTGGCAAAGAGTCACCTCATCTAGGCTAGGAAACACAGACTGTGCTAACTCAGAGCTCCATAAAGGCAGAAAAAAACCCTTTTAGGGCTTTCTCCCCTACTCCCTCCCCACAGACTTCAAGATCCAAGTGAAAAAATTTGCCAGCATGGGTGGGGCCTCAACAGGCTGAATCACTGTGACTAGGTTGAGACTGCCCAAGAAAGCTGGCTTCAGACTATCACTAGGCAAACACGGCAGCTGGTTTTGCTCGCATTTTCAGCAATGTGCTACAGACGACATTATTAGAAAATGTGCAGATAGGAGAAGGCAGTGGAGGCCCCCTCTACACCTGGCAGTCACACACCCCCACCCCTCCATGGATTTTGTGTAGGATCTGCCATTTTGATTGTATCTATAAAACCAAACTGTAGACGTTCCACCAATGTAACCTCTCCTTCTCTGAATGGTCCTTTCATTTCCCAAGAATCTTGAGAATCCCTGGAGTCATCCTGGCTGCTACTTTCTATCTGCACAACTTTACACAAGTTATTTGAGTCTTGGTCTCCTCACAGGCCTAATGGATATAATAATACCCATCTCATCAGTTAGAAAAATGAACTGAAAAACAGCTGAAATAAAATATGTTAAACATCTAAAAGGGTGTTCAGTATGTAATAAACACTGCATAAATATTATTTATTATTATCAGCTAGTACTATGATCTTAATAAGTCTGGTCAAATATTAGAAAAGGTCTTTTACTTTACATTTATAATTTTATCATCCCAGTTTAGGGGGAAAATTGTCTTCTTTTAAACTCATCATTAAAGGGGCGCCTGGGTGGCTCAGTGGGTTAGAGCCTCTGCCTTTGGCTCGGGTCATGATCCCAGGGTCCTGGGATCAAGCCCCACATCGGGCTCTCTGCTCCACAGGGAGCCTGCTTCCTCCCCTCTCTCTCTCTCTACCTGCCTGTCTGCCTACTTGCGATCTCTCTCTCTCTGTCAAATTAAAAAATATATATATTTTTTAACTCATCATTAAAAACAAACATGTTTTTCTTGACTTCTCAATTTCCTATCCTAACCAGTCAGTTAACACACTAGTAGCCTCCCTAGAACCATTCAATTTACCACGAATACATCCAGTGACTACTGAGTGGAGGCTGGCGGAAACACAAATTCACTAGAATCGGCTGGAGGAAAATAGGGTCGGGAAAATCCAAATCCAAGTCCAACAAGTTTAGTTGATGAGCATTTATTGAGCCCTTACTGCATATTGATATTACACTAAATGCTAGAAACTAGAAAAGCACGAACAAGTGGTGTTTTCTGCCCTTCAAGAGCTTACAGTCAGGGTCATATTTTGAGACTGGAGAATCAGGGAAGGCACCCTAAAAAAAAAAAAGGAAATGGTACTTGAGCTGAAACTTGAAGGATGAGTAGGCTGGCTGGCAGGGAAGAGGAGAGGAAGGGTATTCTGGGCAAAGGGAACCACCAGAACAAAACCTGGAGGGATAAAATAGCTTCAAATTACAAGCAGTTCAGAATTAATGGAGCAAAAAGCATGTGATGGAAAACATTGGGAAATAAAGAAGATTCACTGTTTACTTAGAGAAGATGGGTACCACACTTCGCCCAGCTAAGTAGGAGGAGCTAATGTTTCCAGTCCTCTCGCCACCACACTTTTACCAGGGGAGCTCCCCAGCCTAGAAAGTACTCACTCTTTTAGGTCACAAAAATAAGGAGTTTTTTTTAAGGTCCACATTAGGTGACATTGGTTAAGTTCCTTTGTTACTCTTTGAGACTTTATTTCCTCACTTTTAAATCGGGATGGTAGTTCTATTTTTTCGTAGGGCTGTGGTGAGCATTACACAAGGTAGAAATTGCCTGGCATATGCTAGCCGGTCTTATCCACGTGCTGCTGTGGTCTCATCCCAGATACGCTGGGGGCGGGGCAGGGGGGCAGTTTGCGAGGACCCACAAGAAAGCACATGGCAAGGAGCCTATAAGCGAAAATAATTCTGACTCAATAGCCTGTCCAGGGTTTATGATTATAGTACATAAAGTTTATGACACTAAAACAGTCATAATTTCTATGAGCCCTGGCAACCTCCTTTCTCACACAAAAAAGTGTGTGGTCACCTTGTTTTTATTTATTTATTACTTGGCACACAGGGGGAGAAATATGAAATATCCATTACTGGTCTTTTCTCTGTGTTCTCTCTTGGTTGCTGTCAGTGGTTTCCAGCCCTGAGAAGGGAGGACCAATCCTCGATCTTAGACCAGGCTGTGGAGAGGAAGGACTTGGAAGGCCACACCTGAGAAGTCAGCGAACTTCTGCCTGAGGACCAACTCAGCCTGTTCATTTCCCTCTGCCCTCCACCTCTGGCCACTCATTCTTTTTTTTTTTTTTTTTAAGATTTTATTTATTTGTCAGAGAGAGAGAGAGAGGTAGAGAGAGAGCACAAGCAGCGGGGGAATGGCAGGCAGAGGGAGAAGCAGGCTCCCTGCTAAGCAAGGAGACTGATGTGGTGCTAGATCCCAGGGCACTGGGATCATGACCTGAGCTGGAGGCAGATGCTAACTGAACCGGCTGAGCCACCCAGGGGTCTCTGGCCATTCATTCTATCAGGGGGAAGTGACTCCCTCATTTCTCTGTTACAAATTACCTCTTGACCAAAAGGAACAGGTCTGCAGACTGCCTTTCAGAGAGCAAACCACACTGCACTGAGGAGCACTGCAGCTCGGCTCACCCATTCTGCATGGCAGCAGATGCAAAAGGTGAAAAAAGAGGAGGGATTGTTAGCACCCCTCTTCCCACCACCAGCACCACACAGCTGTTCAGAAGTTTAGTCTTCAAAACCACTTAATACTCCTGCAAGCTCTCTGCATCTTAAAAAAAAAGGGGGGGGGGGGACACACAACAGTATCCATGACAACTGAGAAAAAAAAAAAAAGTAGGCTGTTTAATTCTCAGCCATGGTTTATATATGGATGGAGCCTGTTTTTTGTCCACAGGATTATCTGGTAGGATGTACATTAGGTCCATGTGAAACATTTCTATTCACAAATTAAGAGTAAGCCCATGTCAATACTGCTTTATTCATCTTTTTTTGGACATGGAATTTCATTCTTTTACATCAAAAGCTATGAATCGAAGAATGAAAGAAAGCCACATATCTGAGGGCGTATTTACACACTACTCATGTGTGTGGCCTGATTCGTGGGCAACCCCCAGGGGGCACCAAAGAGCCGTTTCTTTTTTTAGCACACTGGGATGTAAGAAATCTGGGGTACACTTTCCAGGCCATATAAATCCCAGTAGACGGGTTCTATTGTGCAGACTTCCTGGGATCAATCCAGGGCGCAGGGAGGTAGGGACTTGAATTACATTATCAGTAATTTGGTTCTTGGCCAAATCGAAGGATAAACCTATCAAGACACTGTGTACTTCAAGAGTCCAATCAGAAGTTTCAAGCAACAAGGCCAGATTCTTTTTGAGAAACAAATGGTTGTGGCTGAGGCCACTTTATACTGCAGACAGTACCCAGATCTTTATACTTTATACTGCAGACAGTACCCAGATCTCTACAGCCACTGAGAATATAATGCTTAGGTCACCTGGGCCCACTGTGGTCCAGTTACAGATTCTCAGGGTGCCATTTAAACTCGATAATTTGGGCACCTGGGTGGCTTTGTCTGTTAAGCGTCCAACTCTTGATTTCAGCTCAGGTCATGAGACCAAGCCCTGCGTTGGGCTCTATGCTGGGCATGGAGCCTGCTTAAGATTTTTCTCTCTTCCTCTGTGTGTCCCCGCCCAAACAACAACAAGAAGACTCCCTAATTTATTCAAGAAGTAAACCAGGGGTAAAAATGGAAAGACAAAATCATTGGTACAGGCAATTGTCCATGAACCAGAGTGCTCAGCATATATACATTTATTGGGATAAAAACTCTTAAAAGAGACATCATTATGGGAGAATTCCCACAGTCCAAACTAAGCCAGGAGTCATATTTTTGTGAGACATCACTATCCCTTGGTGCTCCTTCTAATCAACATATCAATTATCCATTCACATGACTTACCTTTTCAAAGTCTCGAAGAGCCTGGGTCTGCACCTGAGGGGGGTTTTCAAATGCTCTCAAGGAAGGCTGCTGCCCAAAGAGGGTCTTTTCACCACTTCTCCAGACCTGTGATTGCACTGGAGGGCCTCGATCTTTAGTGTCACTAAGAAAAGCTACCAGTAAAAGAGAACAACAAAAACATTTTCTATAACAGTAGCACTATGATCATTCTAGCTGGCACAATCCAGCAGAATTCCTCTGGAGGAATTCCTCAGCAGAATACAGACCAATTCTGGGCCACATGGAAACAGTTTGCATAAAGTAGCCTGTTGTTGATCATATTAATAATGTTGGGGTCTGTGATCAAAGCAGCAAGACTGATACAAAGGGAAGGTCAAGCAAAGCTTTATTTCACGCCAGCACCACGCCAGCACCGAGAATCAAACCAACCGTTCAGGGCTGCCTCTCACAGAGAGTGTGACCCCTCCCAGCCTTACAGACTAACTTTTATAGGGCAAAGGCCATGTGGTTGAGCCTGGCCAAACACAGGTGGCCAATGAGATTGTAACACACAGAGAAAGTTGCATAGTCATGCTAGGTCACAGCAGGTGGCCAATTGAATTACAATTTACCCTATAGTAGCTGTTTGAACTAGGTCAGAATTAGCGCCCAAAAGGCGGGGTTTACATTCTTCTGTGGTTAGGAAGATAGTAGGTGCGCTTTACTGATTGGATGCCTCCACCTGGCCTGACTTGTCCTTGCATCTGGGCTCTGTTATCTCCGCCTGGCCTGACACGTCCTGGTATCTGGGCACTTTTATCAGGGACTGGTCGGCCATATTTTACTGGTTTCCCAGACTTGTTTTTAAGTAAGTTCCTCTGGAGGCGGCAGGGTCAATCTAAGTTCACTGCATAAACAACAAAATGGCTGTTCTACTGAGATGGGGTCGCTCCGGCTAAGTAGACCCTTACAAATAATGGTCCCCAAAGGGATGCCTGGGTGGCTCAGTTGGTTAAGCATCTGCCTTCAGCTCAGGTCAAGATCCCAGAGTCCCGGTGTCGAGCCCCACGAGCCCCACATCCCCCACATCAGGCTCCTTGCTGAAGGAGACTGCTTCTCCCTCTGCCTCTACCTGCCAATCCCCCTGCTTGTGCACTCGCTCTCTCGGTCAAAGAAACAAGATCTAAAAAATAATAATAATAATGGTCCTCAGTGAAATGCACTGGCTTATGTCTGTGCTCCTCTGTGATTTGATCCTCTTGCTACTCCACTCTTTCTCTAGTCTTCGGAGACATCCGAGTGAGGTGGGCTTAGGGTTGTAGATTCAGGTAGAAGATGTAGAAAAATACATATTTTCTTGGTTGACAGAAGGAATCAATGACCCCTTATTACTATGCATTTATTTTAAGTCAGAAAAAATGACAGCCATTGCAATCCAGTGAGCTCCATAGCCAGCACCAGTGTAAGAGCAAAAGGGGCTCTGGGTCAGTGTGCCTCACGAAGGAAAAATTAACTCGACATGTGCTTATGAACAAAGGAGCCAAGAAGCAACATGTCATCATATACTTTTTCTATCCTTTCCTTATTTTTCTTTCTCTTTTTTCTTTCCTTCCTTCCTTGTACATTCTGGTCTCCTTTGTCAAAACTTAATTGACCATATATGCATGGACACCAGAAGCAAAGGCACCAAGAGCAAAAATAAACAAGTGGGGCTACATCAAACTTAAAAGCTTCTGCTCACAAAGGAAACCATTAAGAATGAAAAGGCAAGCCACGGGATGGAGCAAACATCCCTCCCTCCCTCCCTCCTTTTCTTTGGGCAAACTTGCCAGAATGAGCACAAGAAGTCTCCAGATAGCGCAATCAACTCGGACTTTTTTCTCTGCTAAGAAAGAAAAAGAGGAGGAAGACAGAAAGAATCAGCAAGATGATGGTAAGGAGAAAAATGCAGAAGATAAAATATGATGAAGAAAATAATCATGAGAAATAAGATGATTCTACTATAGCTTTTTTTTTCCTTGTCTAAACGTATTTAACTCCCCATTACACCACTGATTTTAAAGAAAAAAAAAATGTTGAAATGTAAGGCCATATAATTTGTTTTTAAGCTGCACATTGTACAGTGTCTTCATCTGTGTAAAATTAACACAGTATCAGGCATGCCTTAATGGTATTTTCAGAAGCCACAAAACTTGCCTGGTGGAAGATAGAGGTGTAAATTAGAACAGAAATTTAAAGCAGGTTTTATTGGTGCACAGCACAAATTAGTGATGGATAGAGGTGGCATTTTTTTCCATATTCAGCTGTCTTTGATTCAGCTTGTACAAATAACTGTTGTTCTGTTAATTGTATACTACTCTGTGATTATAAATTAATAATAATTACAGTAATGTTGCACCTGTTTTGTTGATATTTATTTCTAAGTAAATGTAAATGCTTTACTAAAGAGAAATTGGAAAGATGAAATTAAATGGGCCGTTGAATGGAAGATGATTTGATGAAACAGAACAATACACTATAGTTAAATTAGTGGGATGTGATAGAAGATAAGAGCCTTTGAAACTTGGATATGAATCCTGACCACTTGCAAATTGTGGGGATTTAGGCAAATCTCTCTTTTTCAAAAAAGATTGTATTTATTTATTTGACATTGAGATGGACAGACAGAGAGGGCGAGAGAGACCAGGAGTAGGGAGGGGAAAGCAGGCTCCCCACTGAGCAGCGGAAGGGGTGGGGCGCTCCATCCCAGGACCCCATCCCCCATCATGACCTGAGCGGAAGGCAGAGATTTAACAGACTGAGCCACCCAGGTGCCCCAAGGCAAATCTCTTAATTTGGTTGAGCCTCACTGCCTAGTAAAAATGGGAATAATACTGACCTCCCAGAGCTTCTATATGAATTAATGGAAATAAAAATTAAAGTACTCAACCTAATATCTTGCCTGTAGTACATATCATCTCTACCCTTCTTCCATTTTTGCCGTAGTACTTTGATTTTTACCTCAAAATGGAGGATCTTGAAGTTCAGAATAAGTATGGTAGACCCTTGGAATTTGGAGACTTAACATACACAATTATAAATGCTAATTTAAAGTGACTGAAATCCTTAACACATTCAAATTAAAACCTTTTTTCATGTTGTGCATATGAACCATCTGTGCTCAAGGCTGGTATGAAAAAGGCAAATCACTCAGCAAAGTAACTAGAACCCTTAAGTGATTAAAAGTTTTTGTGAAAAATGCTCCCCAAAGGAGAACTATCTTCACCTTGGTTTCATAATTCAGGTAGATCCCTGGCTAATGTTAGTTCAGTAATGATACGATAGTATTATAACTACAATATTAATAACAATAATACTTACTGGGTGCTTTATTCTTCGATAAACTGTACTAAGAGCATCTCTCACTTAATTTCACTTATGAGGCTGACACTATTATTGTACCCATTTTAATGGTATATGAGTAGAAATTTCGTTTTGGTGGCAGAGTCTATTTTAATCCTTTTACAAGTGACTTTAACCTTGCAATTACAGAATCATTAAAAGCATGAAGAGTTCACATAGTATTTCAATTATGATTTATTGCACTATGCTGGAAAGGTGGGGAGTTATATGTTACAGTGATACATGCAAGTCTGGAAATTCACAGACTGTCTGAGAAAATTGCCATAATGACTTTAAAGGGGTCATAATTTAAGGGAATTATGATCAGCAAGCACTCAAGAATTTATCAAGGTAAGGCCCATGGCCTCCTTACCTGCCGCATGACTTGTTCTAGGTACCATCTCCCCTTCATCCTCTGCAAAATAATCTCTGTGGAAAGAAACATATTGTTAATTAACGAGATACCACCCCACATGGTCCCCCATCCCTGTGCAGCAAGACACCATGTTCTGTTTTCTTTTTTTTTTCTCCATTTTTTTTACTCATTAAGCTCCTACTATGTATCAAGGGCAGTGTTAAGTGTGGGAGATACAAAGACAAACACCACAAGAAGGGTCCCCATCCTCAATACGGACATATGAAGATAACCATTGAACAAACAATGCCATCATGAGGGAACAGCAAAGACCCCGAATCAGGGAGGAAATTCATCTGTTAGAAGAACAGAAAACCAGTGTTGCCAACCAACCATGCAGGACCTTGTGAGATGGGGTGAGGAGACTGAGTTTTATGTGGAGGGCAGTGGGAAACTACTGAAGGATTTTAAATGGGGGAGTGTAGTAAATGACCAGATGAGATGTTAAATAGATGATTCCAGCTGCTGAGTGAGACAGTGTGGAGGGGAATACAAGTGGATGAGAAAAGCAAGAAGTTGTGATGGTTTTAACTAAGAGAAAAGACAGAGGAGATGGAGATAAGCAAAAAAGTTCAAGATATGTGTAGGAAGTAGAACTGACTCAGAAAGCTTGGAAACCAGATAAAGTCTATTAATGGTAACGTTAAAAATACCACAGTTCAGTAGCAAGAGGTATGTTTGCCCAGCACAGTGAAAGTCACCGTCCCTAGCACAGAAGGGAAAAAATTTTCAAAATATATTCAACAAATACTTGTCAAGCATCTACTATGTTTTTAGGCATTGTTTTAAGCACCGCAAATACAGCAGTGAATAAAACTGACAGAAATGCCTACACACATGGAACTTACAGAAAGGGGAAACAAGTAAGTAAACAAGGTCTATCAAAAAATTGAAGTAGGGAATGGGGAGAGGGAGTGCTGGAGGTATGGGGAGGAGGAAGGGACTGCAGTTTTCAGTAGGCTACCATTTCTCTGAGAAGCAAGAGCGTGATCATGAGGGTATTTGGGAAAGAGTCTTCTAAGCAGAGAACATCAAACACAAAGGCTCACAGGAGGGAGCATGCAGAGTGTTTGGGAGCAGAAAGGAGGCCCGTCTGCTGGGCAGTGAGGGTGAGCACAAGGTGAGGAAGTCGCAGGAGAAGTAATGGGAAGGCTGGGCAAGGGTCAGATGGCACAAGGCCTTTCAGGCTGCTGAGAAGCATTGAGCCACTGGAATCCTGTGAGTCAAAAAGAGGGTTGAACTGAGTGATGAATGTTTTAAAAGGACCGGCTACTGTTTTGACAACAGACTATCTGGGCGGGGAAGGCAACACAGAGAGCAGACAGCAAGAATCCTACAGAGAGATGCTTTCAACATTTAGTTTATTCCTTAAACACTTGGTTACACCCGGTTTATTGTTCCAAAAAGGGTTCTGTAGGCAGAGGTTTAGAAGGCTTCTCTTTTTAAAAACCAGAACCCATTCACAGGGAAGCGGAAGAGAGACTGGCATTTGTTTAGAAATTGTTGTTCTTCCTTCTGGGCCGCAGGGCTGGATGCTGGCATGAATCTTCACTTTGTTAAGTTCCAGATGGACATCAAAGTAGCAGACAAGGCACATTGGACTACACACACCACCTGGTGGTTTTTTATTATTCAAAAGCAGATCACCAGCCTGTGGTTCTTCCAGGTCATCTGCCTCTCTCCCTCCTTTACTTCCCATTAAAAACTTTCCCAGAGAGTAGAGCAATTAAAGAGAGGAAGGTAGAACTCACGAATCCTCCTCTGTTGAGCTAAAGTAGGGGAAGGATGTTGAAGCTATCAGCCAGACCAATGTATTGAAAGATTTGTGGTGAGAAAACTTACACTTAGCTGCTGTTATTCAGCTATTGGATGGATTCCCTTAGACTCAGCCTGTAGACTTGGGTAGGTGACTGTGCATCTGCCATCAGCAACATGGGCCACTCCTCAGGCCAAATTCAGCCCAGCCAACATGAATTTTTTTTTTTTT